>NC_056729.1:1964812149-1964947149 GCF_019279795.1 Protopterus annectens
TGGTTAGGAACTGCTTGAGCAGTGGATGAGAGAAGAGGGGAGGTTCTGTGTTATAATGATCTGAAATGGCTGAGGCGTGAATTTTGATGGAGGAGAACTGGACCTTGTGAAGCATCTCAGTTAAGTATTGTAAAATCTGAGGTAAACTGGGCACTGCTGTTGCTCATCCCTTGAGCTTGGTTCCAGGCACAGAATCTTTTCCATTTTTCTACATAAGATTTTCTAGTACTAGGCCTCCTTGCCTCTAAAATGATATTCATCACTGGTTTACTGAGGGATGGTAAAGGAGAGATTAGGTAATTAGTCAGGCTGCTAGGTTCAGTGCTTGAAGATGACTGTGCAGGATCTGGTTCTCCTGCTGAGACAATAGGGTAGGAGTCTGAGGCAGGTGCCATGGGGCCAACAGTGACGCACTGCGCAAGTGGGGGTACCAGTGTTGGCGTGGCAAGTCCGGTGCAATCAAAACTGTCCTTGGTTTGTCTTGTTTGATCTTTAGTAGCACTTTGGAGAGCAGAGGCAGAGGTGGAAGGGCATAAACGGATAGGTTTTTCCAGCTGAAGGGCAGAGCATCCACTTTCCAAGCTTATGGGGAGTCCTTGTGCAAAATCTGTCCAATTGGTAGTTCTGGGGGGAGGCAAACAGGTCTATATCTGGGCTCCCCCATTTGCTTGTCATGCTGAATATCCTTGGTTCCAGTTTCCACTCGTGTGAGTCCATGAGGTTTCTGCTTAGTTCGTCTGCCAGTGTACTTAGTTTTCCTGGCAGGAATTGAGCTTGTAGATGCACTTGGTAGCTCAGGGCTGTGTTCCCCAATACTATGGCTAGTCTGCAGAGGGGATAAGAATGTGTACCCCCCCTGGTTGTTTTATGTACCACATAACAGTGGTGTCATCCATCTTTACCATTAACTGTCCTGGAAGAATGTGGTCCTTGAAGGCTGTCAGAGCATTCTGTACAGCTAACATTTCTTTTTGATTGATATGCAGGTGCATTTGACTTGGGTTCCATTTGCCCTGAATGCACTTCCCTTCCAAGTGAGCCCCCCATGCATAGTCTGATGCATCTGTTAGGGTTTGGGCGGCAGGGGGTAGTGTGAATGGTAGTCCCTTGTTTTGATGGCAGGCCTCTGCCCACCAAAGAAACTCTAGGCGTAGGCAAGGTATGATAGGAATCATAGCTTCTAGATCCTGAGAATGTTGACACCATAGACTTTTTAGATACCATTGCAGTTTCCTCATATGCAGTCTTGCATATAGAATTAGAAGAATGCAGGAGGCCATGAACCCAAAGGCTTGTAGTATTTGCCTTGCAGATAGCAGGGTTTTTGTGGCCACTTGTTTGAAGTAGGTTGTCAAATGAATTTGTTTCTCTAGCGTGAGGAAAGCCATCTGAAATATTTAAGCTTGCTCCCAGGAATATAGTTTGTTAACAGGGTACCAGGTGCGATTTCTGTTTGTTATGGTGTACCCCAGACAAGTTAGCAGCCTTTGTACAAAGGCCAGATGATTCAAAAGTATGTCCTGGCTTTCTGCCTGAATTAGACAATCGTCCAGGTATGGGTATATTTGAATATCTCTTTGCCTGCAAAATGCAATGACTGGAGCTAGGCATTTTGTGAATACCCAGGGCGCAGTAGCTAAGCTAAAGGGCAGTAAAAATACTGTAAAGTAAAGTAAAAATCATCCACAATATCTAACACTGGCGGAAGAGCAAGGGGTCTGTGTTGAGGTAATAAAAGGAAGTCTCTGAGCCTTTTCTTGGATTCTGAATAGTCCTGGCCCTCCCAGTGGAAATGCTCCCTCATGGTATGTAGGGTTTCCCCATAGTAGTCCTCAGGCGGAGAGGCTGATGGAATAGATTCCTCAGCATCAGAATCCCCATAAAGGGGTAAGGAGTATCCTAGGTCTGAGGATGAATCAGAAGAAATGGACACTTGGTCGGATGGAGTCATAGTGTGCATCCTGTCTAGGCCTTTTATCAGGAGGGGGCTGGGACCCCCTGATCAGAGTGATTCGGTCTTCGGCCATTTTGAGCATTTGTTTCTTAGGCATGGAAGCTGTCCTGGAGAATGCTGTATTTGTTTCTTTGACTTTAAAGGAGGCTTAGACTTGGCTGAGGGTTTAATGCTTAACTGAGTAGCTCTGAAGACGCCCTCTGTAGCTGTGGCTTGCTCAGCTATTCCAGATCCCTCTGAAAGGTTATGCTCGGTAGGCTGTAGAACTTGTGCGTCCGAAGGCCCAGCCATCTCCACGTGGGAGTCAGATGCGGCTTGTGGTTCTACAGAAGCTGTCATCAAGGGCTGCGAAGGTGCCTCGCTGAAAACCGGAGAACCGGCGACTGGCCCAGAAAAGGCTTACTCGTCAATTTTGGGCCTCTGATGCCTATCCTTGTCTTTGCGCTTTTTGTGTATTCCGGTCGTCGGAAGTTCCAACAGCATGGTATAGTTGAATTTTCTACCAAAATAACGTTGGGCAAAATCAAACAGACTTTTAATAGTGCGCTTGTTAAACCTAGCACAAAACCGACAACCAGTGACATTGTGGTCAGGGCCTAGGCATGGGATACAATAGGAATGGAAATCCTTATGAGGTATTTGCTTCCCACAAGAAATACAAGTAACTTTTACTGACATCGGTCTGAGGCAAGAAAAAGTTTCCCCAACGGGGTACTTAGCTTTGTAGAAGACTTCGGTTCTGGATTCGGAATGAAAATCTCTGGAGACTGCCGACTGGCACCTGCGAACTGCTTTTGCTTTGGGCACCGTGCAGCAAGAAAGACTGAAGAAAATGGAGTCTGCTGCATCTTATATACCTGTCGCACTGACGTCAGGGAGGAGGTGACAGCAACAGATGCCGGACCAAGACACAGGAACTCAGGCCGACTGGGGAACCGCCTGATGGCAGGATAACCCAAATGTAATGACTGCAGCAGTGTTAACACAAACATCAGAAATTTCAGAATCCTGATCAGAAGAATCAGAGGGAAAATCAGTTCTAGGTCTCGGGGGGGGGGGGGGGGGGGGGGCTGGCTTTCTTTAATTAAAGTAATAAGGTCTTCAGCCATTCTAAACATTCTTTTAGGCATATGGGACTGACCATGCAGTTTGGATGTCTGTTTTCTAGGCGTGGGTCGAGTTTTAAGCCTTGATGAAGAAGATGGTGTCTGTCTGAAATGCAAATCTATAGGCCTGAATACAACTTCAGAAGCCAGTGCCTGCACAGTGGCTCTGGACACATCGAAGGTAGAGTCATCCACAGGTTCCATAGTTGAATAAGCATCTCGTGGCATAGCGGACTCCGAATGGGTCTCAGTAGAGGTCTGCGAATCTGAAGTAGCAGGTATCAGGGGCTGCGAAAGTGCCTCACTGAGTACTGGGCCAACTGGTGACTTAGCTTAAGGGACGCGTCGTTGGCAGTTTGGACCTATGCGGTCCGTCTCTTTCTTTACATTTTTTTGGAATGTCGGATGGCTTACCGAAGCCATTTCTGGCTAGTTATACAGAGTACCAAAATAATTTGCTGCAAAAATAGACAAACGACGAATAGTTCGGGGGTTGAATAAGGCACAAAACCGACAGCAAGAGACGTCATGGTCTGGGCCTAAGCAAGGAATGCAGTACGAATGAAAATCTTTGAGGTATTTGCTTTCAACAGGAAAGACAATCGTTAAATTTTACTGACATCGGTTAAGAGCAAGAAAATGGATCCCCAATGGGGGTACTTAGCTTTTTTGAAAACTTCAGTTCTGAAATTCGACAACGAAAATTTCAGGAGTCGGCCAATCGGCACTTGCAAACTGCTCCGGCTTTGAGCACCTTGCGGCAAGAAAGACTGATGTAATGGCGTCAGCTGCATGTTTTATACCCATGACGACCTGACGTCAAGGAAGAAGACAGCATCCAACGCAGGAATCCAAGGCTGATATTCAGGCCGGCTGAGGGCTACCTGCAGGCAGAAAACCCAAATGTAATGACAACAGTGAAACACAAAGAACATCCTGAATAAGACAGCCTCAGGAGAGACATCCCTACCCCTTTTGGAAGGAGGCTGTGAACCCCTAATAAGAGTCATTAGCCATTTTAACCATTGGAGATTGAGAACGAGAGGAAACTGGAACCTGCAAGTCTGAAGGACTCCGGAGGCCTGGCAACGGCCAAAATAGTGGCAGAGGTCGGTATGAGCTTGCTGTCCAAACGAAGAAAGTATAGTTGTGTACACTTACCATAAATATAGATGTCAGACTGTATTCCCTGTTGCAGTCAGTCACATTCAGGTTATTGGGTCTATATCAATCGTGAACGTTCACAATGCCAAATCTGACATTGTCGACATCTAAACAGCAGAACATCGAAGAGGTAAACGGAGATTTCCATTTACTTCAATGTAGTGAGGTCTTGGAGTTGGAATATTAAGTAGCGGGGAGTGTGGGGTTCGCAGCCCCCCACGTGGGGGGTGCAGGGGGGGTTGCCCCCCCCCTGCTTAAAGCAAGGTCTATTTTTTTACTTTTTGTGATGTTTTTATTAGGTGTTCGATGTTACTGGACATCGACGATATGGTGTCGATGATACTGTATTAGAAGATCAGTACCTTTGAGCATCTAATATAAACCAGTGTTATCTGCTTGCAGTAGCCCTCAGTCGACCTGATTAACAAAGTCTTGGGTCCTGCGTCGGTTGCTGTCTCTTCTTCCGTGATGTCAGGTCGTCAGGGGTGTAAAACATGCAGCCGACACCATTACATCAGTTTTTCTTGCCCCAGATGTCAGGTGCCCCCCCAATGGGAAGCAATTAAATCTATAAATGTACAAGGTTATACCTCCAACAAAAAAAGCGAATACACCAAAAAGCTTTTAAACATAGTAAAGGAGAGTAGAGGTATAGCCAAAAAAAGTAAGGGGGCTGGAGGGAGGGTATCCAGGACTGCAACAGTGAATACACTCGAAAAAGTTAAGAACTCACCATAACGTTCCATCTGAGTAGGTAACTTCATTTGTCAGCAACCTGTGGGTATCTGATCCGACCTGGATCTGAGCCGGCAGCTTTCCAAGCTCCTCCCCCTTACCCATAATACCCTGCTACCGCCTTCCAATCCTCAGATCGCGTTTGCCCATCTATATAATCTCACAACGACAAAACAACCTGAAGAATCCTAACCTAAGGATTAACAAATGACCTGAAAAACCATCCTAGTGTTCAGGTAATCAAAGAAAGTACAGCTGTGTACCTACCATAAATGTAGATGTTAGAGTGTATTCACTGTTGCAGTCATTACACTTAGGTTATCCTGCTGGCAGGCTACCCTCAGTCGGCCTGAATTCCAAAGTCCTGGTCAGGCGTCGGTTGCTGTCGCCTCTTCTCTGACGTCAGAGCGCCAGGGGTATACAAGATGCAGCAGACGCCATTTTCTTCAGTTTTTCTTGCCCCAGATTGTCAGGTGCCCCCAAGAAGGTAGGCAATATGTATTGCTAATAAAAACATACAGTAAAATAAAAACAATACCTTCATCTACAAGCAAATGCACCACATAGGTTGTATAGGATAGAGAAGTATAGGTAAGTCCCAGCAAAGAAAGGGGGATGGTGGGTGGGTAACCTGGACTGCAGCAGTAAATACACTAACATCTACATTTATGGTAGATACACAACTGTACTATGTTCATCGTGTTTCACTGTTGCAGTCATTAAACCTGGGTTGAATCCCAAAGCTGAGGTAGGGCGGCTGGGTCTAAATAGGATTAGGAGTGGCTATGAGGCCCTGCAGAATTGCAGTGGCAAAACCTGCTATGGATTTAGAGTAAAGAGGTAAGTGATAATGCTTGGTAAACGTGTGCACTGAACTCAAAGTTGCAGCCTCCAAAATATCTTTGGTTGGTACTCCTCTGAGAAAGGCTGCTGAAGTGGCTGCTGCCCTAGTGGAATGTGGCCTAATATTCTTAGGCACTGACTTGCCATGCTGTGCATAGCAGAAACGAATAGAGTGTCCTATCCATTTTGAAATAGTCTGCTTTGAGATGGCCTTTCCTTGTGATCCTGTAGCATTATGCTACAAACTGTTTACTATTGAAATGTCGAACGGCAGTACATAGACTGTACTATAGTCGAACACGGAAGTTCGAAAATAGTAATGTCGACGACAAAAAAACAATCTAGGAATGGTTTTAACATGGGTCGAGGTAGGTGTTCAGTATTATTCAGAACTACAAACATCTCCCCTACCTCGACCCATGTTAAAACACAGTCCTAGATTGTTTTTTGTCGACATTACTATTTTCGAACTTCCGTGTTCGACTATAGTACAGTCGATGTAGTGCCGTTTGACATTTCAATAGTAAACCGCTACAAACAGTTGCTCAGTTTTTCTGAAAGCTTTTGTTTTGTCCAAGTAGAAGCGTAGCTGCCTATGTATGTCCAAAGAGTGCAGAAGTCTCTCCCCTTTATTCTGGGGATTTGGGTACAATGCTGGCAAATGAATGGTTTGGTTAAGTGCCACACTGGATACTACCTTTGGCATAAATGTTGGATTTGTCCTTAGAGAAACTCTTGTAACTCTGAGACTCTTCTTGCTGAAGTTATTGCTAGGAGCAGAGCAGTTTTCCATAAGAATTTTATGTCAGCTGTATTGGCTGGCTCAAAAGGAGGTAGTGTGAGCTTTTCTAAGACAAAGTTAAGGTCCCATGTAGGTATCGGTGCTCTCCTTGGAGGTCTCAAGTTTTTTGCCCCTCTGAGGTACTGTCTTAGCAGTGGATGAGAGAAAATAGGAGGTTCTGTATTGTAATGAGCTGAAATGGCAGAGGCATGGATTTTAAATGAGAAGGATAGGCCTTTGTCCAGCATCTCAGTTAGGTATTGTAAAATCTGAGGAATGTTTGGAACAAGTGGTTCAAGTCCTTGTGCCTGGTTCCAAGCACTGAATCTCTTCCATTCTTCTGCATAAGATTTCCTGGTGCTGGGCCTCCTGGCTTCCAAAATGACATCCATAACAGCTTTAGAGAGGTGTGTTCTGAGTGGCTATTTTATCAACCATGCAGCCAGATTTAAGGTTCTGAGTTGGCTGTGCAGGATTTGATTGTTTTGTTGAGTCAGAAGATAAGGAATTAGAGGTCAAGTCCAGGATGGGCCTTGAGACAAGCTCTTTAGGATTGGGTACCAGTGCTGGCGTGGCCAGTCTGGGGCAATCAAAATCATATCTGGCTTCTCTTGTCTGACCTTTAGGAGCACATTGGGAAGAAGAGGCAGTGGTGGAAAGGCATAAACTGTTAGGGTTTTCCAGCTGAAAGATAGAGCGTCCACTTTCCATGCTTGTGAGTGACAAGTCCTTGTGCAGAATCTCTGTAGTTGGTAGTTGTGAGGGGAGGCAGAGAGATCTATGTCTGGGCATCCCCATTTCCTGGTTATCATGCTGAAGACCTGTAGATTTAGTTTCCACTCGTGAGGGTCCATAAGGTTTCTGCTTAGTTAGTCTGCCAGAGTATTTTTCTTTCCTGGCAGGAATTGTGCCTGCAGATGTACTTGATAGGTCAGTGCTGTGTTCCACAAAGTCATGGCTTACCTGCAGAGGGGGTAGGAACGTGTGCCCCCTTGCTTATGTACCACATAACTGTAGTATTGTCCGTCTTTAGTAGTAGTTGTCCTGGATATAGTAGATCCTTGAAGGCTGTCAGGACATTCTGTACAGCTAGCATCTCTTTTTGATTAATGTGAAGATGCATTTGGTCCGTGGGCCACGTGCCCTGAATACATTTTCCTGCCATGTGTGCCCCCCAGGCATAATCTGATGCATCTGTTAGTGTCTGTCTGGCTGTGGGTAAAGTGAAAGGCTGTCCCCTTGTTGTGCTGACAGGCCAGTGCCCACCATCGAAACTCCTGTTGCAGGCACGGAATAAGAGTTATTATTGTTTCCAGGCTGTGGCAATGCTGAGTCCAAACACTTTCTAGGTACCATTGTAGCTTCCTCATATGCAGTCTTGCATATGGAATCAGCAGGATGCAAGATGCCATGAAGCCCAAAGCATGCAGAATTTTTCTTGCAGGTACCTGGGTCTTTGTTACCATCATTTGAAAGTAATGAGTCAGTTGCCTTTGTTTGTCTGGCGTGAGAAGCCATCTGGGCAGTTGTATTTAAGCTTGCACCCAGGAATATCTCTTGAGAGGGCACTAGTTTTGATTTCTTTTCGTTTACTGTGCACCCTAGGCAAGTTAGTAATTCTTACAAACGCCAGATGCTTTAGTAAAATGTCCTTGTTCTCTGCTTGAATAAGGCAATCGTCCAAGTAGGGATATATTTGAATTCCTTTTTGTCTGCAAAATGCAATTACTGGTGCCAGGCATTTTGTGAAGACCCTGGGCGCAGTAGATAAGCCAAAGGGCAGTGCAGAGAATTGGTAATGCATTGAGCCAGCTATGAATCTGAGGTATCTTCTGCAAGATTGTCTGATTGGGACATGCAGGTATGCCTCTGAGGTCCAAAGTAACTAGCCAAGCCTTCTTGCCCAGCATGGGTAGAAGTTGCTGCAGTGTTAACATTTTGAATTTTGGAACATCCAGGAAAGTATTTAGAATTGACAGGTCCAGTATTGGTCTCCAGGCTTTGTCCTTTCTGGGTACCAAAAAAAAATCCTGAGTAAAATCCTTGCCCCTGTTCTTGCTGTGGTACTTTTTGAATAGCTCTCATGTCCATGAGTGCAGAAATTTTATTTTGTGCCTCTGCCCATTGGTTTTGTGGCAGGTCTGGCATACCTTTCGACCTTGGTAGGGAGTGAAAGTGGAACCTGTAAGCCTGAGAAACAATATTCAGTACCCATTTGTCCTGGGTGATCATGTGCCAGTTTTGTGAGAAAAGTGCTAGTTTTCCCCCTAAGGGTGCTGTCAAAAGGTAAGTGCTAGGCTTTTGTAGAGGGAAGTCATTGGGACTGTTTCCTATAAGGTTGTGATTTGTCTTCTCTGACTTTGGGGACTGAAGCACCCCATTGTTTAGGTCTGTATGAGCCTTGGGGCTGAGATCTGTCTCTTGGGCGTCTGTATCTGCCTCTGAGGTCTGACACTGGAAAGGACCAATTTTTAGAAGGCCAGTTCCTGCTAAATCTAGGTGACTGAACCTGTAAGAAATCCTTTACGTCTGCATTGATTTTGCTTTATCCTCCATTTTCTCTAACGCCTCTTCTGCCTCAACACCAAACAAAGTATCATGCCCGCCTTAAAAAACTCCAGCTATACTTTGTGGCATATCGTCTACTCAGAGGCAATCTCTGCTTAACATACAAGGCCATGTCAAACCCAGAGCTGTTTGACATGCTACACTTAAAGAAATCCCAATCCCTCAGAGCTACACGCTCCAGGGATCTAAACCTTGTCATCACAAACAAAACATGCTGGAGGGATAGGTTCCTGACCCAGAGACTCCCCAGACTCTGGAATAGATTGCCCATACATGTCAAGCAGAGTGCCTCTTTGGACCTCTTCAAGAGGAACCTTGACGATTGGATGGGAGAAAGGAAATTCACCCCAGGGATCACGTCAGTCGCCCTGCTAGACAGGGGTCCAGGAAAGTAAATAATGTGGGAAGAAATAGCCAGGGAATTGTTATGGCTAGGCTTGTATAGGCCCTAGGGCTAATAGCCTAGTACCAACCTATGAACCTGTAAAGGAGCATCCAATAATTTTGCTTTAACATGATCAGGTAAACTCTGTTCTTTTAACCAAGCATGCCTTCGAATGACAGAGCCTGTAACAGTGGCTCTGCAAGAAGCCTCTAATGAATCAAAACCACATTGCAGAGTATGCTTTCCCACTTGTTCAGCTGCATGCAATAAATCCTGCATTTCCTTATTGTCAGGACATTACAAGCTTGTAAGCATTTTCTGTTTTAGCAAAGACATTAGGTATTGTTGATATTTAAGCACGTGAAACTGGCAGTTTAAAGCCCTTACAGCTAAAGTAGCAGAAGTGTAAACTTTTTCCCCCATCTATCCAGTGCTCTCGAATCCCTATCAGAGGGAATAGGGTTTTTTGCAGAGGAAGCGTTCACCCCGTTGGGACCCTGAGAAATTGTTTCTGGGTGAGCAGCAGTCCACAGTGGCTGTTATGTGCTACACCACAAGGATCCACGTAAAAAGATGAGTGGTCTGAAGTACAACTGACCGCCACAGCAGAGTCACCCCCTGTGGCTTTGGCAAACTGCTAGTCTGCTCTGGTGGCAAAGGCATTCTCTGCTTAACTTTCTCTTTTTGTGGCTGGCAGGAGGACAGACTGTGGGACCAAAATTTGTTCCACAGTCAAGTTGAAAATGGTGCCTCTTTCCCAGGGAAAACCAGCAGCAAAAGCTGGTAAGTGTCATTTTTTCAGATAAAAACACAGGAAAAAGGCGCTTTAAAACACTTTATTTTACTTTTTGGGTCTAGCAAACAACTTGTCCCATCAAAAAAGGATTTTCAATTACTTTGAAGAACTTTTAAACTGAGAAAAAAGAGCACTCTGTTTCAAGTACAACACATTTTCATGATGGTCTGTTAAAACAGCAATACTTAAACCTTAAAATAAATTTTCTAAACAGAAAAGTGTTAAAAATTGTTTTAAATGGAAGGTTTTTTTTCTCCTCAAAGGAAACGTACCTGCCCAGTAAAGGAAAAGCAGACTGTCGATCCTCAAAAGCCTCAGAGGAGTGTACTCTTCAATGGCAGGAAAACCCAAAAGGGCTCGGATCCCGAACTTGTCTTTTTAGTCAGGTCAGCCTGAGCTTTCTATTTGGGCTTGTAGGAGGTGCCCTGAAGCTTTGGAAGCTGGCAGTCTGTTATATCCTATGGAGGGAGGGGGCCTACTTTACATAAATCGAACTTTCAAATGTTCGAATTTCATATGGCCGAGATCATATGATCAAACATTTAAAAGTTCGAACATGTAAAAAAAAAAAATAAAAACAAAAAAAAAGTACAATTGTGTACACTTACCATAAATGTAGATGTTAGAGTGTATTCACTGTTGCAGTCATTACATTTGGGTAATCTGCTGGCAGGTTGCCCTCAGTCGGCTTGAATAACAAAGTCTTAGGTCCTGCGCTGGTTGCTGTCTCCTCTTCCATGACGTCAGGTCGTAGCCATTTTATTCAGTTTTTCTTTCCCCAGATGTCAGTATATATATATATATATATATATATATATATATATATATATATACCCGGACTGCAACAGTGAATACACTCGAACATCTACATTTATGTTAAGTGTACACAACTGTACTATGTTCTTTGTGTTTCACTGTTGCAGTCATTACATTTGGGTAGAATCCCAAAGCTATGGATGGGAGGATGGAACTAAACAGCATTAGGAGCGGCTATAAGGCCCTGCAGAACAGCAGTGATAAAGCCTTCCCTGGATATGAAGAAGAGAGGCAAATGATAATGCTTTGTGAAGGTATGAACAGAGCTCCAAGTAGCAGCTTCTAGAATGTTTTTGGTTGGAACTCCTCTGAGAAAAGCTGCTGAGGTAGAGGCAGCCCTGGTGGAATGCGACCTGATCCCCTTGGGCACATGTTTACAATGGTGCAAGTAGCAGAAATGAATGCAGTGGCTTATCCACTTAGAAATAGTCTGCTTTGATATAGCCTTCCCCTCTGATCCTGCAGCAAATGCGACCAGTAGTTGCTCAGATTTTCTTAGAGATTTGGTCCTGTTTAAGTAGAATCTTAGTTGGCTGTGTACGTCCAATGAATGCCGAATCCACTCCCCCTTGTTCTGCGGACTTTGATAAAATGTTGGCAGGTGAATTGTTTAGTTAAGAGCCACACTGGATAACACCTTAGCCATAAAAGGATTGGTCCTGAGGGACACCCTGTCCGGGTAAAATGTAATAAAAGGCTCCACAGCCAAGAGAGCCTGTAGTTCTGAAACCCTTCTTGAAGTGATTGCCAAGAGGAAAGCTGTTTTCCTAGATAAAAATTTTATATCTGCAGTAGCTGCTAGTTCAAAAGGAGGCAGGGTGAGTTTTTCCAGCACAAAATTGAGATCTCATGCAGGAGTTGGTGATGATCTGGGAGGCCTTAAATTTTTGGCCCCTCTAAGATACTGTTTAAGCAGAGGATGAGAAAAGAGGGGAGGCTCCGTGTTGTAATGAGCCGAGATGGCAGAGGCATGGATTTATATTGAAGAAAAAGATAGGCCCTTGTCAAGCATCTCAGTTAAATATTGTAAAATCTGAGGGATATTGGGCTTTGCTGTGTCCGTTCCTTGTGCTTGGTTCCAAGCACAGAATCTCTTCCATTTACCAGCATAAGATTTTCTGGTACTAAGCCTTCTGGCTTCCAAAATGACATCCATCACAGATTTACTGAGAGGTGGTGTTTGAATAATTAAATGATCAGCCATGCTGCAAGGTTCAGAGTTTGAAGCTGTGTGTGCAGAATTTGATTGTTCTGCTGTGACAGTAGATGAGGTATTTCAGGCAAGTACCAAGGAGGGAGTTGGGACATATTCCTTAGAACTGGAAAGCAGCACTGGTGAGGCCAGTCCGGAGAAATTAGGATAATTTTTGGTTTTCCCTGTCTGACCTTTAGTAAAACCTTGGAGAGAAGAGGCAGAGGGGAAAGGCATAGACTGACAGGTATTTTGGGCTCCATTAGCCCTGAATGCATCTCCTCGCCAGGTGGGGCCCCCAAGCATAGTCTAATGCATCTGTAGTTAGGGTTTGGGTGGCAGGGTAGAGTGAATGACAGTCCCTTGTTTTGGTGACATGTCTCTGCCCACCAAAAAAACTTCTGTTGTAGGCAGGGAATGAGAGGAATCATTGTTTCCAGACTGAGTGTTGACCCCATAAACTTTTTAGATACCACTGAAGTTTCCTCATATGCAGTCTCGCATATGGAATTCGTAGAATGCAGGATGCCATGAACCCCAAAGCCTGCAGAATTTGTCTTGCAGATAACTGGGTTTTTGTTGCTTTTTTTTTTTTTTTTTAAGTATGTTGTCAGTTGCCTTTGTTTGTCTGGCGTAAGGTAAGCCGTCTGGGTAGTTGTACTCAAGTTTGCACCCAGGAATGTAATTATTTGAGAGGGTACCAGTTGAGATTTCTTTTCGTTTATTGTGTACCCTAGGCATGTTAGAAGCCTTTTTACAAATGCCAGATGTTGAAGAAGAGTGTCCTTCTCCTTGAATGAGACAGTCGGATAAATTTGTATGCTTCTTTGTCTGCAGAATGCAATTACTGGTGCCAGGTACTTTGTAAAGACCCTGGGCACAGTAGATAAGCCAAAGGGCAGTGCAGAGAATTGGTAATGCAAAAACCCTGCCTTGAAGCGGAGGTATCTTCGGCACAATTCCCTTATTGGGATATGCAGGTATGCCTCTTAAGTCGAGTCACTAACCAAGAGTCCTTGCCCAGCATGGACAGTAGCTGTTGTAAAGTCAGCATTTTGAATTTTGGAATGTCCAGGAATGTGTTCAAAATCGATAAGTCCAGTATTGGATGCCAGGCATAGTCTTTTCTGGGTACCAGGAAAAGCCTTGAATAAAAACCTAGTACTTTTTCCTTTTCTGGTACTGGTTGAATAGCCCCCATATCCATGAGGGACATAACTTGTTTCTGAGCCTCTGCTCACTGATTTTGTGGCAGATCTGGCCAAACGTTTGGAATTGGCAAAGTATGGAAATGAAATCTCTACCCCTGGGATACTATGTTTAATACCCACTTGTCCTGGGCAATTAACTGCCAATTTTGAGCATGAAGTGCTAATCTCCCCCCTCCCCCCAAGGGGGCTGCCAAAAGATAAGTGCTTGATGAAGGTACAGGGAAGTCATTGAGACTGCTTACTGTAGGGTTGTGCTTTGTTTCCTCCAGATTTAGAGGTGGGTGCATCCCATTGCTTTGACCTGTAAGAACCCTGTGATTGGTATCTAGAGCCTTTTGAGCGCCTGGATTTGCCTTGGGAGGCTCTGTTGGACACAGGAAAGGACCAATTTTTAGTAGGCCAGTGCCTACTGAACCTGGGTGGCTGCACTTGTAAGAAATCTTTTACAGTTTGCACAGATTTACCTTTGTCTTCCATTTTCTTTAAAACCTCTTCTGCCTTATTACCAAAATATCATGCTGCAAGGGGGCATCCAACAATTTAGCTTTAACATGATCAAGTAAATTTTGCTCCTTGAGCCAGGAATGCCTTCTAATCACAGATCCAGTAACTGTGGCCCTGCAAGAGGCCTTTTAGGAATCAAAACCACATTGCAAAGTATGCTTTCCAACCTGCTCTGCTGAATGCAATAATTCCTGTAATTCTTTATTTTCCACACAATCAGAAATCAACATAATTTTCTGTTTCAATAAGCCCATAACATGCTGTTGATATTTAAGCATATGAAATTGTCAGTTTAAGGCCCTAACTGCCAATGTTGCAGACGTATAAACCTTCTTTCCCCATCTATCCAGCGCCCTGGAATCTCTATCAGAGGGGGTAGAGATTTTTGGCTGTAGAGGCCTTGACACCTTTGGGACCCTGTGAGAGAGTCTCAGGATCAGCAGCAGGATTTTTGAATAGAAATTTGAGAGAGTCAGGAACCCTGTAATATCTGCCTGGCTTACTAGGAGCCAGAGGTAGGGAATCAGGAGCCATGCTTGATTCCGAAAACACATCAACAATATCTAATACAGGAGGTACTGCCAAAGGCCTATGCTGAGGAAGGAGGAAATCCCTAAGCCTCTTTTTTTGAATTCAAGAAATCCTGACTCTCCCAGTGAAAATGATCCCTTAAAGTATGCAAGGTTTCTCCAAAAGAATAATCCTCAGTAGGAGATGCAGA
This sequence comes from Protopterus annectens, assembly GCF_019279795.1. Taxonomy (NCBI): domain Eukaryota; kingdom Metazoa; phylum Chordata; order Ceratodontiformes; family Protopteridae; genus Protopterus; species Protopterus annectens. Next base: position 1,964,826,926 of record NC_056729.1, read on the forward strand.
GAGCAGCCTGGGCAAAAATGATTTCCTCATTCTTCCATGTTGGACATTTGCTAAATTGCATATCAGATGTCTTAAGAAATAGTGAAGATGTTTCTTACTATTACACTTGTAGGTACTGACAGAACTGTAGTCACTGCAGTACTGACTAAATCTAACTTTTCTTTCATACTTTGTCAAAATTGTCTAATTTAACAAAAATGTTACCATAAGTTGAAACTGTGAAAGAAAGATGTACTCTTGGTAATATCATTATTTAACTTTAAATCTCCACTTTTAAGTCTGTAGTCTCATTTTCATTATATCCGATAAAAACTTCACATCCAATTTAATTTATTTTTTTATTTTATTTATATTTGTTGACCGGGAGTGTCCGACTGGACGTAGGTCCATTTTCAGCGGAGGCCCGGGGTGAAAAGCTCCACAGTTAAAATAGACAGACAGTAGTTACATTGGATTACATAGCGATTAACAATTTACATAGCAATTACAACATATTTACAGATGAAGAAAATAGTACATCAGTAGACAACTGGAATCTATCTGTGAAGTACATAACAGACATTAACAAATGTTACAATAAGAAGCTCCTGCTGTATAAGTACTAGGCTTATGAGCATCTGAGCTTGCTATAATCAAGGTAGTTAGTGGAGTGGAAAGAAAGGTAGTGGTTGGATGGGGAGGGTGATATTAGAGTGGGAGTTGCAAGGGCATAGCGAGCATGTTTTTAGGTGCGCTTTTAGTAAAGTTTTGAAGTGGGTGAATGATGGTATGGAGGTAATTGTGGGTGGGAGTTCCATAATTTGGCTATGGTGCAAGAGAGTAGTGCTTCACCAGCAGAGTTATTGGCTTTAGTGATCTGCAAGTGATTTTTGTTGCTGGATCTTAGTGGCCTGGTGGTGTGATAGGGTTGGAGTAGATTCTGGAGGGATGGGACATTTAGTGGATGGTTTACTAGTTTGTGGGCGAGTGAGAGTTGATACCATTGAAGGAGGTGAGGGAGTTCAAGCCAGCCCAGTTCAGCAAGTGACAGACAGTGGTGACTACGGTAGGATGCCCCCTGTGGCAAATTTGGCAATTTTGTTGTAGCAGGTCTCTAGCTTGTTTAGATCGCATTGCCTTAGGTTGGTATATATTGGAGAGGCATAAAGTAGGGTGGAGATAAGGTGGGAATTTGCTATTGAAATCTTTGCTGCTTTGGTGAGAAGATGCTTATTTCTGTATAACGCTCCTAGTTTTTTGTGGACTTTTTTTATGGTCATGGATATGTGAATGTCAACTTTTAGTTTGTCTATTTCCACTCCTAGCAATTTGGTGTGGTCAGTTGGGTATATAGTGGTGTTGTCTTTTGCTGTGATGTTAAAGTAAGAGTTGTTTTGAGTATGTTTGGTGGGTTGGAAGGTGAGTAGTTTAGTTTTGTATGGGTTGAGTATTAATTGGGCATCGGATAACCAAGTTTCAACAGAGGAAAAGGCTTCCTTCCTGTGTGACTTTTTGCAGTTTGGGTAGGGACTGGGCTGAGCAGATGATGGTTGAGTCATCTGCATGACAGTATAGTGTGCCATGTGTGGTGGCAGAGGTTAGATTATTTGTGAAAACAGAGAAGAGTAGGGGCCCAAGGATGGATCCTTGGGGAACCCCTATGGAGACAGGTAGTTGGGGAGATATGTCATTCTGCCATACAACGGATTGTTGGCAGTCAGACAGGTAACTCTGAAACCAGTTGGTGGCTGATTGTGAGAAGGATAGGTTACTGAGGGCAGAGGTAAGTTGTTTGTGTGGGACCATGTCAAATGCTTTAGATAGGTCTAGGAAAGTAGCAGAGGAGAGATAGCCATTGTTTTTATGCTGAAGGATAGTGTTAGTAAAGGAGAGTAAGGCAGTGGTGGTGCTATGATTTGGTCGGAAACCATGCAGAGTACTGGAAAGGAGGTCGTTAGTAAGGAGGTAGTCTGAGACCTGAGAGTGTGTATCTCTAGTATTTTGGAGAGTGGAGAGAGAATAGCTATTTGGCAGTAATTGGTTAGTTCTGTGAAGGGTCCGCCTTTGTGGAGGGGAATTATATGTGATACTTTCCACAGTGTGGGAACATAACTTTCTGACAGAGATTGGTTAATCAAGATGGATACTGGGTAGGCCACGGCAGACCAGAGCATCAGCTGCGATTTGTAGGTATTCACTTGGGAGGTTGTCTGCTGCTAATTTGGTGGGTTTAAGTTTAGTTAAGAGTTTTTTTTATGTTGGAGGTAGGTTCAGGAGAAAAAGAGAAGGCAGTGGGGAGATTAGTAGTTGGAGGGGAGAGGGTTGTGTTGTTTAGCTAGTGATAGTATGGTTTGTGTGAAGTGTGTGTTGAATGAGGTAGCAATATTTTCTGAGGAGTGAGGGATGTTAGGAGGAGGGGTACTGACTTTACCTGGGTGGAGGATGGAGTTTATGGAGGAGCAGAATTGTTTGGGGATTTGTTCGGAGGAGTCTAGGGCAGACTGGTAGTATTGGAATTTGTCCTGTTTTATTAGCTTTTTGACTATTGCGTAGTTCTAGGAATTTCTGTCTAGTTGAGGGGGTCTTGGTTTTGTGACAGTGCTCCCAAGCTTTATCCCTGTTTTTCATTTGACTTATTGACTTCTGACTTAATCAAAAACAAGCTGCAAATCGTACAAAACAGAACCATTTCAGTCCACTGAGGAATTTGCACATACAAAGCCTGAGAACTCAGTTAACTATCACATCTTGAAAAAGCTGTCCCATATGCAAGCGATTGTTCAAATTTTAATAAACTGTGATAGGTAAAACAGGTGTAGTCAAAATGCTGTTTCCTCTACTACAGCTTCCACCACAGTGAGACATGAGCTTAATAAACCACACTATAATATCCAGTATCCAGCTTGCTTGTTACTTGAATAAGCTGAAATGCCTTAAATGTAGGTGTTCAGATTTCACAAAATAGAACTAAACTCATTTGGTAAAGAATGCAAAGAGAACTGGATGGAGAGGGTAGACTCCCTTTCAGCACTGCTATCCAAAAATACAGCACACTTACAGAAAAAAACATGCTATAACAAAAACATTTCAAGACACACAATTTAGGTACAGAAACAGCTCATTTTTATTGAACATTTCTGTCATACTGAGACATCAACAGAACTAGTTTCTAATCTAACAAAACAAAATATTACATAAACTGACATGAATCATCCGTTAGTAAATCATTAAATAGGAGACGTACCAGAAAACACAAGACATTTAATTTAAGAATACTTTTGAATTTACAAATTCATTAATAACTGGTGGTCTAGTAACATTCTAAAAACAAATGCCACTCAATTTCCTTTACTGCCCCCGACAAAAGGCTAGGAAATTCTCCCATTTCCATAATGCCTTCCACAATGTCAACTACAAAATAATCTTTTAAAACTGGTGTACTGTACAGAATGCTTACACAGTATGTGATGTCCCATGCTTAGTCTTTACAGCTTTCACTTGCACACAAATTCCCACAGCTGACCTCCAAGAAGCCTTTCCAAGTTAAAAGACAGTGAAGACCCATGCAGCAATATAAACTGCCACTGCAGAACTGCATGTACAATTACAGGACTACTCCAGCACAAAGATGAACCAAATCCGTCAAGCACAAACATGGATAGACATTTATAAATTTAAAATAGAAACATGAATCATACAGGTATGTGCTATGTTTCTTAGTTGTGTTTACTATTTCTGGTGTTTTCTGTTTGAAGCTCTTTTTGCAAGTAAAGACAGGCTCATCTATGGTTAATTAAATGAGGTCAGGCTTCCCCATTAAAATATTCCAATTAGTTTTAGCAATACTTTAATCAATGCACCCACACTATTTGTCTGCTCAATACATCTGCTAAGGAGTTCTGTGCTCCTGGTAGAAACCTTGCCTGAAGATTGAGGTGTAGATTGAGAGCAGTTTCCCACAGAATCATCGCTTGCCTGCAAAGAGGGTAAGAATGGGTTCCCCCCTGCTTGTTGATGTACCACATGACAGTAGTGTTGTCTGTTTGAATCAACACCTGCCCTGGGTGAAGTAAATCTTTGAAAGCCATCAATGCAAACTGGACTGCTAACATTTCCTTCAAGTTGATATGCAAATGCTGGAGTTTGACAGGCCACGTGTTTTGCACCCATTTTCCATTGAGGTGTGCTCCCCAAGCCTTGTCCGAGGCATCTGTCGTTAGAATCTGACTCGCCTCTGGCCGGGTCACAGAGTCCCTTGTTTAGGTGACATTCCTGAGCCCACCACAAAAACTCCTTCTGAATGCAAGGTATTACCTGAATGACAGTGTCTAGATCTTGGCAGTGCTGTGTCCATACATTTTTGAGATACCATTGAAGCTTCCTCATATGCAATTTGGCATTGGGAAGTACCAGAATACAAGATGCCATGAACCCCAAGGCTTGAAGGACTGTCCTTGCAGTCAGCCTGGACCGTAGAGACATTTGATGGAAATAAAGAGAAAGGCTTCTTTGTTTGTCCGGGGTCAAAAGGCCATCTGGGAAGCTGTGTTCAGTCTCACACCCAGAAAGCACATGTCCTGAGAGGGTACTAGACTGGACTTTGTTTCGTTCACAGAATACCCTAGGCATCTTAACACTGCCATCACATACTGTAGATGATGAAGAAGTTCGTCCCTTTCTTGTGCAATAATCAGGCAGTCGTCCAAATAAGGATAAATCTGTATACCTCTGAGTCTGAAAAAAGCTATCACTGGAGCCAGAACCTTTGTGAACACTCTGGGCGCAGTAGATAAGCCAAAGGGCAATGCAGAGAACTGATAATGTAAATTTCCAGCCCGAAAACGCAGGTACCTCCTGCAACTGGGCCTGATAGGAACATGAAGGTAAGCCTCTGAGATCCAGAGTAACCATCCAGTGATCTTTTCCCAACAGAGGTAAAAGTTGTTGTAAAGTCAGCATCTTGAACTTTGGAATGTCCAGGTAAATGTTGAGTATAGATAAATCCAAAATTGGTCTCCACGTGTTCCCTTTCTTTGGAACTAGAAACAGGCGAGAATACAATCCTAGGCCCACTTCTGACAGAGGAACTGGCTGTATAGCTCCTATTTGAAGAAGTAAAGAAATTTGTCTGTGAGCCTCTATCCTTTGCCGAGGAGGGACGTCTGGCATGCCTTTGAAAGGAGGCATGGTATGGAAATAGAACTTGTAACCTCGGTTTATAATGTCCAATACCCATTTGTCCTGGGTGACTAAATGCCAATTTTGCTTGAAAAGAGCCAACTTTCCTCCCAAAGGAGCTGCCAGGCAAGAAGAATCTGGCAGCTGAAAATGCAGGTCATTGGGCCTGTTTACGAAAGGACTGGCCCCTGCCCTCACCAGCAGATTGAGCAGGCGAACTCCATTGTCTCAGCCTGAAGGTACTCTGAGCTCTGCCCCTACCACGCCTAGATCTACCCCTAGACTGAGAATCAGAAGAAGGCACGCCCACCCCTTAGTAGGCCAATTTCTACTAAACTTTGGAGGTTGTACCTGCAAAAAATCTTTAACAGTCTGCATAGACTTAGCCTTGTCTTCCATTTTCTTTAAGACTGACTCCACAGGAGGACCAAACAAAACTTCAGACTGTAAAGGGGCATCCAGAATTCTAGACTTAACATGCTCAGACAAATTCTGATCCTTAAGCCAGGCGTGCCTACGAATAACTGAACCAGTGGCAGCCACCCTAGAAGAAGCCTGTAAAGCATCAAAAAGTACAGTTTTGTACCTACCACAAATGTAGATGTTCGAAGATCCACATTGCTGCAGTCCTTACACTTGGGTAGTCCGCTGTCCTCGGTCGGCCCGAATATCAAAGTATAAGGCTGACGTCGGTCAGGGCGCATTTGACCGACGTCAGAACGTCAGGGTACAAATGCGCATGACCGACGTCATATCCTCAGTCTTTTCTTGCCCCAGATGTCAGAAAACCCTAAAAATAAAGGTCAAAACCAAAAGACAGCAAACAACCAACCAACCACCCTTGCACTAACTACATGTACAATATATACAATATACACAAAATGTACAAACCAACCCACACAACCACCTCTAACTACAGAGGGGAAGGAGGGAGGGCAAATTGGACTGCAGCAATGTGGATCTTCGAACATCTACATTTATGGTAGGTACAAAACTGTACTATGTTCTTCATCTCACATTGCTGCAGTCCTTACACTTGGGTAGAATCCCAAAGCAGAGGTAAGGGAGGATGGCTAACTACAAGGAAGCAGGAGCTGCCAAAATGCCCTGCAAAACAGCAGTGGCAAAACCAGCCCTGGACTTAGAGTAAAGTGGCAGGTGATAATGCTTAGAGAAAGTATGCACAGAACTCCAAGTAGCTGCCTCCAAAATATCCTTGGTTGCCACTCCCTCAAAAAGCTGTTGAAGTGGCAGTAGCCCTAGTGGAATGAGGCCTAATCCCAGCTGGAATCTCCTTGCCATGATGGGAATAACAGAAAGCAATGCAAAACCCAATCCACTTAGAAATAGTTTGTTTTGATACAGGCTTGCCCTGAGAACTCAAAGCAAAAGAAACAAACAACTGCTGAGACTGCCTGAAACCTTTAGTTCTGTCCAAATAATAACGCAACTGCCTGTGGACATCTAAAGTGTGCAAAATCTTTTCCCTTTATTTTGGGGATTTGCATAAAAGTAGGCAAATGAATAGTTTGGTTTAAAGCCACACTAGAAACCACCTTAGGCATAAAGGAAGGATTAGTACGTAATGATACCCTATCCTTATGGAAAATCAAGAAAGGCTCAACCGCCATAAGGGCCTGTAATTCAGAAACCCTCCTTGCAGAGGTAATGGCCAACAAAAAAGCAGTCTTCCATGATAAATATTTCAACTCAGCAGTAGCTGCAGGCTCAAAAGGTTGTAGAGTGAGTTTCTCCAACACAAAATTGAGATCCCAAGCAGGAGTAGGAGCTTTTCGTGGGGGTCTTATATTCTTTGCCCCTCTAAGAAATTGCTTGAACAAAGGATGAGAAAACAATGGTGGGTTGCAATCATAGTGAGCTGAAATTGCTGCAGCATGAACTTTAATAGAAGAGAAAGACAAACCCTTGTCCAGCAACTCAGTAAGATATTGAAAAGCCACACACAAATTAGGCTCAGAAACATCAAAATCATTTGCTGCACTCCAAAACAAAAATCTCTTCCATTTGTCTGCGTACACTTTCCTTGTACTAGGCCTCCTAGCTTCCAGAATAACATTTAAAACTTGCTGAGGAAGTGGAGGCCCACTATGGTTCAAAACAGAATATGCCAGGCTGTTAGGTGCAGAGAGTGAAGCTTGACATTTAGCAAATGGCTGTCCTCCTGCGACAACAGGTGTGGAATCGAAGGCAAAGGCCATGGAGGCTTCCGTACCAGACTTCTCAGCAATGGGTACCAGTGTTGTCGAGGCCAATCCGGAGTTATTAAAATCATCCTTGGCTTGTCCTGTCTGACCTTTAGAAGTACCTTTAGGAGGAGAGGCAGAGGTGGAAAGGCATACACATGAAGATTGCTCCAATTGAAAGAAAGAGCATCCACTCTCCAAGCTATGGGATGAAACCTTTTTGTGCAAAACCTTGGCAGCTGATGGTTTAGTGGAGAAGCGAACAGATCTATGTCTGGAGTTCCCCATGACACTGTCAATTTCTGAAATACATGAGGATCCAATTTCCACTGTGGGGATCCATAATTCGTCTGCTCATCACATCTGCTAAAGAGTTCTGTGCTCCTGGCAGAAACCTTGCCTGAAGATTGAGCTGTAAACAGAGCAGTCTCCCACAAAATCATTGCTTGCCTGCATAGAGGATAAGAATGTGTTCCCCCTTGCTTGTTGATGTACCACATGACAGTTGTGTTGTCTGTTAGAATCAACACCTGCCCTGAAAGAAGTAATTCCTTGAAAGCAATTAATGCAAACTGGACTGCTAACATCTCCTTCATGTTGATATGTAGATGTTGTAGTCTGACAGGCCACTTGTTTTGTATCCACTTTCCATTTAGATGAGCTCCCCAAGCTTTGTCTGAGGCATCTGTCGTTAGAATCTGACTCACCTCTGGCCGGGTCACAGAGAGTCCCTTGTTTAGGTGACATTCCTGAGCCCACCACAAAAATTCCTTTTGAATGCAAGGTATTATTTGAATGACAGTGTCCAGATCCTGGCAGTGCTGTGTCCATACATTTTTGAGATACCATTGTAGCTTCCTCATATGCAGTTTGGCATTGGGAAGTACCAGAATACAAGATGCCATGAACCCTAAGGCTTGAAGGACTGTCCTTGCAGTCAGCCCGGACTGATGAGATAGGTGATGGAAGTAAAGGGATAGACTCTTTTGTTTGTCCGGGGTTAAAAAGGCCATCTGGGATGCTGTATTCAGTCTCACACCCAGAAAGCACATGTCTTGAGAGGGTACTAGACTGGACTTTATTTCGTTCACAGAATACCCTAGGCATCTTAGCACTGCTATCACATATTCCAAATGATGAAGAAGCTCTCCTCTTCCTTGAGCCAGAATTAGGCAGTCGTCCAAATAAGGATAGATCTGTATTCCTTTTAGTCTGAAGAAAGCTATCACTGGAACCAGAACTTTCGTAAACACTCTGGGCGCAGTAGATAAGCCAAAGGGCAATGCAGAGAACTGATAGTGAGAAGTCCCAGCTCGAAAACGCAGATACTTTCTGCAACTTAGTCTGATAGGAACATGAAGGTAAGCCTCCTTGAGATCCAAAGTTACCATCCAATGATCCTTGCCCAGCAGAGGTAAAAGCTGCTGCAACGTCAACATTTTGAACTTGGGAATGTCCAGATAAGTGTTGAGGATAGATAAATCCAAAATTGGTCTCCACGTGTTCCCCTTCTTTGGTACTAGGAACAGGCGAGAATAAAATCCTAGGCCCACTTCTGGCAGAGGGACCGGCTGTATGGCCCCTAGTCGGAGCAACAGAGAAACCTGTTTGTGAGCCTCTATTCTTTGTTGAGGAGGAACGCCTGGCATGCCTTTGAAAGGAGGCAAGGTATGGAAATAAAACCTGTAGCCGTGGTGTATGATATCCAATACCCATCTGTCCTGGGTAATTAAACTCCAATTTTCTTTGAAAAGTGCCAACCTTCCCCAAAGGTGCTGCCAGACGAGCAGGCTCTGGCAGCTGAAAAGGTAGGTCATTGGGTCTGCTTACGAAAGGACTGACCCCTGCCCTCACCAAGCCTGTGCAGGAGAACTCCCTGTTCTAGGCCGGAAAGAGCCCTGAGCTCTGCCCTACCACGCCTAGATCTACCCCTAGACTGTGAATCATAAGAAGGATACGTCCACCCTTTAGTAGGCCAATTCCTACTAAACTTTGGAGGCTGGACCTGTAAAAAATCTTTAACAGTCTGCATAGACTTAGCCTTGTCTTCCATTTTCTTTAAAACTGTCTCAACAGGAGGACCAAACAACACGTCAGATTGTAAAGGAGCATCTAAAATCCTTGTTTTAACATGTTCAGACAAATTCTGATCCCTCAGCCAGGCGTGCCTGCGAAGAACTGACCCAGTGGCAGCCACCCTAGACGAGACCTGTACAGCATCAAAACCACATTGCAAAGAATGCTTACCCACCTGTTCAGAAACATGCACTAAATCTTGCAACTCCTTACAATCAATACCAACTGCCAGAGCATCAACCTTAGATTTCAATTGTGAAAGGAGATAATTTTGGTATTTCAACATGTGAAACTGGCAATTCAGAGCCCTCATAGCAAGAGTGGAAGAAGTATAGACTTTCTTGCCCCATCTATCCAAGGCCCTAGCCTCCTTGTCTGCAGGAACCGGATTCTTAACAACAGAAGCCTTAACACCTTTAGGCCCATGGCTAACAGTTTCTGGGTCTGCCCTAGGACCCTTAAAAAGATACTTATGAGCTTCAGGCACCCTGTAATACCTATCCGGCTTAACAGGAGCAGGAGGCAAAGAATCAGGATTAAGAGAAGCTTCCATAAAAACATCTTCCACTACATCCAAAACAGGAGGTATAGCCAAAGGCCTATGCTGGGGTAACAACAGAAATTCCCTAAGCCTTTTTCTGGAATCAGAGAAGTCCTGACCTTCCCACTTAAAGTGCTCCCTCATGGAATGAAGAGTTTCTGAAAAAGAAAAATCCTCAGGAGGAGTAGCAGAAGTAGAATCATCCACATCAGAATCAGAATAAGGAGAGTGCTCCTGCAAGTCTTCAGCCGAAGACTCTGAAACATCTGAAGCCTGCTCAAAACCCCCCAGCTCAGGCTCCACCCTAGGCCTCTTATCAGGAGGGGGCATAGAACCCCTAATCAAAGTAATCAAATCTTGCCATTTTAAGCATATGCTTCTTGGGCACAGTACCTGAAGAGCTAGGGGTAACACTAACTGAAGCTAAACCTGGCCTGCCCTGGGGGAAGCCTTAGAAACAGAAGGAGAGGGCCTAGCCACCTTAGGAAGGGAGGGGAGTATAGTAACATGAGAAGCCCCCTCAGCCTGACTAGTCTCCTGAGAGACCACATCTTGTAATAACAAGGTCTCCCCCTGGGAACACAAAGAAACCTCCGGTGGAGCCACCGGCTCCACCGACACCTCTAAAGAACCGCGCCTGGTACAGACGGTTCTTCTAGCCTAGGCTTAACTGCCTTGTCCTTGCGCTTCTTTGAAGAAGCGCCGGAGCATCCGACGGCATTTTATAGTTACACCGCTTCCCAAAGACTAACCTCGCACAATCCAACCTTCTCTTTATAGTGCTTATTAAATCTAGCACAAGAGCAACAGCCAACAACGCCGTGCTTAGGCCCTAAGCAAGGAATACACAAAGTATGATAATCTTTATGGTATCTGTTTCCCACAAGAAATGCAATTATTAACTTTTTCTGACATCCGTAAATGACTGAGGCAAGAAAAACTAAAATATTCCCAACGGGTACTTAGCCAACTTTGAACTCGGTCTGAAACTTCTAAATCGAAAAATCTCAGAACGCCAACCGGCACTTGCAACACTGCTTCTGCATCGGACCATGCGGCAAAAGACTGAGGATATGACGCCGGTCATGCGCATTTGTACCCTGACGCTCTGACGCCAGTCAAATGCGCCCTGACCGACGTCAGCCTTATACTTTGATATTCGGGCCAACCGAGGACAGCGGACTACCCAAGTGTAAGGACTGCAGCAATGTGAGATGAAGAACATCCACATTGCAAAGAGTGCTTACCCACCTGTTCAGAAACATGCACTAAATCCTGCAATTCTTTACACTCTATGCCCTCTGCCAAAGCATCCACTTTAGATCTTAGCTGAGAAAGGAGGAAATTCTGATACTTCAACATATGAAACTGGCAGTTCAAAGCTCTCATTGCTAAAGTAGAAGAGGTATACACCTTCTTACCCCATCTATCCAAAGCTCTAGCTTCCTTATCCAGAGGAACCGAATTCTTAACAACAGAGGCTCTAACACCCTTAGGCCCCTGACTAATAGTTTCTGGGTCCGCCCTAGGACTCTTATACAGATATTTATGAGCCTCAGGCACCCTGTAATACCTGTCCGGTTTAACTGGGGCAGGAGGCACAGAATCTGGATTAAGGAAGCTTCGAGAAAACATCTGAAACAACATCCAAAACCGGAGGTATAGCTAAGGGTCTATGCTGTGGTAAAAACAAGAACTCCCTAAGTCTCTTCCGTGAATCAGAGTAATCCTGTCCCTCCCACTTAAAATGCTCCCTCATGGAATGCAGAGTTTCTGAAAATGAAAAATCCTCTGGAGGAGAAGCAGAAGGAGTGGAATCCTCTGCATCAGAATCAGAATAAGGAGGGAAATCTTGAATGTCTTCAGCAGAAGACTCTGAATCATCTGAGGCCTGCTCCAAACTTTCCAACTCTGGCTCCATCCTGGGTCTCTTATCAGGAGGGGGCATAGAACCTCTAATTAAAGTAATCAAATCCTCTGCCATTTTAAGCATGTGCTTTTTAGGCACAGACCCTGAAGAACCAGAACTGACACCAGAGGAAGGCAAGACAGACCTGCCTTTAAAAGGAGCCTTAGAAACAGTAGCAGAAGGCCTAACCACCTTAGGCCTAGAAGGGAGAATAGTAACCTGAGAGGCCCCTTCAGCCTGACCTGCCTCCTGAGAGGCCACATCCTGTAAAATCAAAGTTTCCCCCTGGGACTCAACAGAAACTTCAGCGGATCCACCTGTTCAGCTGTAGCTTCTAAAGGTCCGGCGTCCAAACGGACGAATCATCCTGCCTAGGCTTTAAAGATTTGTCTTTGCGCTTCTTAGTAGCAGGCCGGAACATCCGGCGGCATATTATAATTACACCTCTTGCCAAAGACTAACCTAGCGCAATCTAACCTCCGCTTTATAGTGCGCTTATTAAACCTAGCACAAAACGACACCACTACGCCGTGCTCGTCCCAAACAAGGAATACAAAGCGAGTGGTAATCCCTATGCGGTATCTGTTTCCCACAAGAAATACAATTATTCACTTTTTCTGACATCCGTAAGTAACTGAGGCAAGAAAAACAAAAATATTCCCAACGGGTACTTAGCCCAACTTGGTATCGGTCTGAAACTCCGAAACGAAAAATTTCAGAACGGCACGGCACTTGCAACGCTGCTTCTGCATCGGACCATGCGGCAAAAGACTGAGGATATGACGTCGGTCATGCGCCTTTATACCCTGACGCTCTGATGTCAGATCTAGGCGCCCATGACCGACGTCAGCCTAATACACTTTGGTATTCGGGCCGACCGAGGACAGCGGACTACCCATAAGTAAGGACTGCAGCAATGTGAGATGAAGAACATCACACACATCCTAACTTCTATGAAATGAGGTTCCAGGATACTTCCAAAGTTGTTACATTAAATATTTCATAAGTAATTCATTATCAAGGCCCTTTGGTTGCAAAGTATCATAAGTGAAAATAAACCAAGCTTCCTTCTGTAATATATAAGAAGGATCTATATATAAATCAGAACAATGTCAACACACAATTATAAAGAAAGTACAGTTTTGTACCTACCATAAATGTAGATGTCCGAACTGGATAGCATCTGCAGTCATAACAGCTGGGTTGTCCTGTCGTCAGGCAGCCCGTCAGTCGGCCGGATTCCAAAGTCCGGGTCCGGGCCGGCTGATGTCGCTCTTCATCCGACGCCATCTCTGTTGGACTTGGGTATAAAGGCATCAGCCGGCGCCATTTTCCTCAGTGTTTCTTGCCCCAGATGCCAGAAGCCCTCCTGAAGGCTAAAAATTTTGGATAGATGCCAATGTTTCCAAAAGGATAGAGGTAACCACAAAATAAGCATGTATGTACGTATATACAAACAAATACACCATAAAAGACTCCCCCCCATCAGCTAGCTATTAGGAGGGTAAACACCCTAGGAGTACCTCAGAGGAAGGAGGGAGGTAATCCTGACTGCAGATGCTATCCAGTTCGACATCTACATTTATGGTAGGTACAAAACTGTACTATGTCCTTCATGGATGCATCTGCAGTCATAACAACTGGGTAGAATACCATAGCCAACTAGGGAGGAGGATAAAGGTAGATTATGGTGTGTTTAGGATCCCTTGCAGTACAGCAGTGGCAAACCCTGCTCGGGATCTGGAATATAGAGGCAAATTGTAATGCTTGGCAAATGTATGCACGGAGGTCCAAGGAGCCCTCAATAATGTCTTTGGTAGCCTCTCCTCGTAAGTAGGCAGTGGTAGTGGCTGCTGCCCTTGTAGAATGAGGTCTTATGTTCTGTGGAATTGGTTTTCCATGGAAGGAGTAACAGAATCGTATGCAATTTCCTATCCATTTGGAGATTGTCTGTTTGGAAATAGCTTTTCCCTCTCTTCCTGTTGCATAGGCCACAAACAGTTGGTCAGTCTTTCTGCTGCGCTTGGTTCTGTCAAGTAGTAGCGTGGCATCTATGTACATCCAAGGTATGCAGTATTCTTTCCCCTCTGTTTTGTGGGTTGGGGAAGAAGGTAGGTAGGTGGATTGCCTGGTTTAAAGACACTCTGGATACCACCTTAGGCATAAATGTTGGATTAGTTCTCATGGATACTCTATCTTGGTGGAAGATTAGGAAGGGTTGCACTGCCATTAGGGCCTGTAGTTCTGAAACCCTCCTTGCTGAGGTAATTGCCAGTAGGAAAGCAGTTTTCCATGACAGGTGTTGTAAGTCTGCTGTTGCTGCTGGCTCAAAGGGTGATAGTGTCAACTTTTCTAGTACGAAGTTTAAGTCCCAAGCTGGTAATGGTGGTTTTCTTGGAGGTTTTACATTCTTGGTTCCTCTGAGAAATTGTCTGAGCAGAGGGTGTGAAAAAACAGGTGGATCAAAGCTGTATTCTGCTGAAATAGCTGATGCATGTATCTTGATGGAGGAGTAGGACAGGCCTGAATGGAGAAGTTCGGCCAGATACTCCAGGATGTTAGGTATATCTATGTTTGACACATCTTTTCCTCTTTCAGAACTCCAACTGGCAAACCTTTTCCATTTTCCAGCGTAGTTTCTTCTTGTTGAAGGTCTGCGTGCTTCAAGAATAATGTCTTTAACTCTTTGGGAAAGTTCCTGATTAGCTGCTGCTATGTGATGTTCCATGCAGTCAGTTGTAAGGTTTTCAGGTTTGGATGTATGGTGCTGTAGTTGTTCTGAGTTAGCATCAAAGGCATCAGGGGTATTGGTCACATATTGTTCCGAGACAAGCTCCTTAGTAGTGGATACCAGTGTTGTCTTGGCCAGTTTGGAGCTATCAGGATTATCCTTGGATGTTCTTCCTTGATTTTTAGGAGTACTTTGTGTATCAAGGGGAGGGGTGGGAATGCATAAACTGTTAGGCCCTTCCAGCTGAAGGAGAGCGAATCCACTTTCCATGCTAGTGGGTGGAATGTCCTTGTGCAGAATTTTTTGAGTTGGTGATTGTGAGGAGATGCAAATAGATCTATCTGAGGCATTCCCCACTTCTTTGTAATGGTCCTGAAAATGTCCGGGTGCAGGTGCCATTCGTGAACATCTGATGTGGTCCTGCTTAAAATGTCCGCTAGAGTATTTTCTTTTCCTGGTACAAATCTTGCTTGCAGCTGGATGTTGTAGCTGAGTGCCAGGGTCCACAGTTCCAAAGTCATTCTGCATAGGGGGTATGAATGAGTGCCTCCCTGTTTGTTGATGTACCACATGACTGTGGTGTTGTCTGTCCTTATCAACAGCTGGCCCTCTTTGAGAAATGGTCTGAACTTTTGGATAGCCAGTTTTACAGCCAGCATTTCTTTTAGGTTGATGTGCAGGTGAAGTTGATCCCGAGTCCACAATCCTTGCACGCGTTTGTCCAGCATGTGGGCCCCCCATCCTAGGTCTGAAGCATCTGTTGTAATGCTCTGGCTTGCTTGACATCTGTGAAAGGGAAGGCCTGGGTTGGACCGGCATGCCTGGGCCCACCATAGGAACTCCTGTTTTAAGCATGGAATTAGTGGGATTTCTGTTTGGAGGCTGTGTCTGTGTTGGGACCATAAATTCCGTAGGTACCACTGTAGTTTTCTCATATGTAGCCTGGCAAATGGAACCAAAATTATGCATGATGCCATGAAGCCCAAGGCCTGCAGAACTTTTCTTGCTGTTAATTTGTTCAGCTTTGTTAGCGACAAGAAGTAAAGAGGGAGTTCTTTTGTTTTTCTGTAGTTAGGAATGCCATCTGTCTGACTGTGTCCAATTCCGGCCTTAAGAATGTCCTTGTTTGGGATGGTATCAGTCTTGACTTTTGTAGATTGACTGTGTATCCCAATGCTTGTAGCAAGTAAATGACCCTTTGCAAATCTGTTGTCAACTTGCTTTTGTTGTCCCTTTATCCAATACCCATCTGTCCTGGGTAATTAAACTCCAATTTTCTTTGAAAAAGTGCCAACCTTCCTCAAAGGTGCTGCCAGACGAGCAGGCTCTGCAGCTGAAAAGGTAGGTCATTGGGTCTGCCACGAAAGGACTGACCCCTGCCCTCACCCAAGCCTGTGCAGGAGAACTCCCTGTTCTAGGCCGGAAAGAGCCCTGAGCTCTGCCCTTACCACGCCTAGATCTACCCCTAGACTGTGAATCATAAGAAGGATACGTCCACCCTTTAGTAGGGCAATTTCTACTAAACTTTGGAGGCTGGACCTGCAAAAACTCTTTAACAGTCTGCATAGACTTAGCCTTGTCTTCCATTTTCTTTAAAACTGTCTCAACAGGAGGACCAAACAACACGTCAGATTGTAAAGGAGCATCTAAAATCCTTGTTTTAACATGTTCAGACAAATTCTGATCCCTCAGCCAGGCGTGCTCATGGAAGAACTGACCCAGTGGCAGCCACCCTAGACGAGACCTGTACAGAATCAAACCACATTGCAAAGAATGCTTACCCACCTGTTCAGAAACATGCACTAAATCTTGCAACTCCTTACAATCAATACCAACTGCCAGAGCATCAACCTTAGATTTCAATTGTGAAAGGAGATAATTTTGGTATTTCAACATGTGAAACTGGCAATTCAGAGCCCTCATAGCAAGAGTGGAAGAAGTATAGACTTTCTTGCCCCATCTATCCAAGGCCCTAGCCTCCTTGTCTGCAGGAACCGGATTCTTAACAACAGAAGCTCTTAACACCTTTAGGCCCATGGCTAACAGTTTCTGGGTCTGCCCTAGGACCCTTTAAAAGATTCTTATGAGAGACAGGCACCCTGTAATACCTATCCGGCTTAACAGGAGCAGGAGGCAAAGAATCAGGATTAAGAGAAGCTTCCATAAAAACATCTTCCACTACATCCAAAACAGGAGGTATAGCCAAAGGCCTATGCTGGGGTAACAACAGAAATTCCCAAGCCTTTTCTGGAATCAGAGAAGTCCTGACCTTCCCACTTAAAAGTGCTCCCTCATGGAATGAAGAGTTTGAAAAAGAAAAATCCTCAGGAGGAGTAGCAGAAGTAGAATCATCCATCAGAATCAGAATAAGGAGAGTGCTCCTGCAAGTCTTCAGTCAAGACTCTGAAACATCTGAAGCCTGCTCAAAACCCCCAGCTCAGGCTCCACCCTAGGCCTCTTATCAGGAGGGGGCATAGAACCCCTAACCAAAGTAATCAAATCTTGCCATTTTAAGCATATGCTTCTTGGGCACAGTACCTGAAGAGCTAGGGGTAACACTAACTGAAGCTAAACCTGGCCTGCCCTGGGAAGCTCTTAGAAACAGAAGGAGAGGGCCTAGCCACCTTAGGAAGGGAGGAGTATAGTAACATGAGAAGCCCCCTCAGCCTGACTAGTCTCCTGAGAGACCACATCTTGTAATAACAAGGTCTCCCCCTGGGAACACAAAGAAACCTCCGGTGGAGCCACCGGCTCCACCGACACCTCTAAAGAACCGGCGTCTGGTACAGACGGTTCTTCTAGCCTAGGCTTAACTGCCTTGTCCTTGGCGCCTTCATTGAAGAAGGGGGCGCCGGAGCATCCGACGGCATTTTATAGTTACACCGCTTCCCAAAGACTAACCTCGCACAATCCAACCTTCTCTTTATAGTGCTTATTAAATCTAGCACAAGAGCAACAGCCAACAACGCCGTGCTTAGGCCCAAGCAAGGAATACACAAAGTATGATAATCTTTTATGCGTATCTGTTTCCCACAAGAAATGCAATTATTAACTTTTTTCTGACATCCGGTAAATGACTGAGGCAAGAAAAAACTAAAATATTCCCCAACGGGGTACTTAGCCAACTTTGAACTCGGTCTGAAACTTCTAAATCGAAAAATCTCAGAACGCCAACCGGCACTTGCAACACTGCTTCTGCATCGGACCATGCGGCAAAAAAGACTGAGGATATGACGTCGGTCATGCGCATTTGTACCCTGACGTTCTGACGTCAGTCAAATGCGCCCTGACCGACGTCAGCCTTATACTTTGATATTCGGGCCGACCGAGGACAGCGGACTACCCAAGTGTAAGGACTGCAGCAATGTGAGATGAAGAACATCCACATTGCAAAGAGTGCTTACCCACCTGTTCAGAAACATGCACTAAATCCTGCAATTCTTTACACTCTATGCCCTCTGCCAAAGCATCCACTTTAGATCTTAGCTGAGAAAGGAGGAAATTCTGATACTTCAACATATGAAACTGGCAGTTCAAAGCTCTCATTGCTAAAGTAGAAGAGGTATACACCTTCTTACCCCATCTATCCAAAGCTCTAGCTTCCTTATCCAGAGGAACCGATTCTTAACAACAGAGGCTCTAACACCCTTAGGCCCCTGACTAATAGTTTCTGGGTCCGCCCTAGGACTCTTATACAGATATTTATGAGCCTCAGGCACCCTGTAATACCTGTCCGGTTTAACTGGGGCAGGAGGCACAGAATCTGGATTAAGGGAAGCTTCCGAGAAAACATCTGAAACAACATCCAAAACCGAGGTATAGCTAAGGGTCTATGCTGTGGTAAAAACAAGAACTCCCTAAGTCTCTTCCGTGAATCAGAGTAATCCTGTCCCTCCCACTTAAAATGCTCCCTCATGGAATGCAGAGTTTCTGAAAATGAAAAATCCTCTGGAGGAGAAGCAGAAGGAGTGGAATCCTCTGCATCAGAATCAGAATAAGGAGGGAAATCTTGAATGTCTTCAGCAGAAGACTCTGAATCATCTGAGGCCTGCTCCAAACTTTCCAACTCTGGCTCCATCCTGGGTCTCTTATCAGGAGGGGCATAGAACCTCTAATTAAAGTAATCAAATCCTCTGCCATTTTAAGCATGTGCTTTTTAGGCACAGACCCTGAAGAACCAGAACTGACACCAGAGGAAGGCAAGACAGACCTGCCTTTAAAAGGAGCCTTAGAAACAGTAGCAGAAGGCCTAACCACCTTAGGCCTAGAAGGGAGAATAGTAACCTGAGAGGCCCCTTCAGCCTGACCTGCCTCCTGAGAGGCCACATCCTGTAAAATCAAAGTTTCCCCCTGGGACTCAACAGAAACTTCAGCCGGATCCACCTGTTCAGCTGTAGCTTCTAAAGGTCCGGCGTCCGAAACGGACGAATCATCCTGCCTAGGCTTTAAAGATTTGTCTTTGCGCTTCTTAGTAGAAGCAGGCCGAACATCCGACGGCATATTATAATTACACCTCTTGCCAAAGACTAACCTAGCGCAATCTAACCTCCGCTTTATAGTGCGCTTATTAAACCTAGCAAAATCGACACCACTACGCCGTGCTCGTCCCAAACAAGGAATACAAAGCGAGTGGTAATCCCTATGCGGTATCTGTTTCCCACAAGAAATACAATTATTCACTTTTTCTGACATCCGTAAGTAACTGAGGCAAGAAAAACAAAAATATTCCCAACGGGTACTTAGCCCAACTTGGTATCGGTCTGAAACTCCGGCGAAAAATTTCAGAACGCCGAACGGCACTTGCAACGCTGCTTCTGCATCGGACCATGCGGCAAAAAAGACTGAGGATATGACGTCGGTCATGCGCCTTTATACCCTGACGCTCTGATGTCAGATCTAGGCGCCCATGACCGACGTCAGCCTAATACACTTTGGTATTCGGGCCGACCGAGGACAGCGGACTACCCATAAGTAAGGACTGCAGCAATGTGAGATGAAGAACATCACACACATCCTAACTTCTATGAAATGAGGTTCCAGGATACTTCCAAAGTTGTTACATTAAATATTTCATAAGTAATTCATTATCAAGGCCCTTTGGTTGCAAAGTATCATAAGTGAAAATAAACCAAGCTTCCTTCTGTAATATATAAGAAGGATCTATATATAAATCAGAACAATGTCAACACACAATTATAAAGAACCTCAATAAATCTGAACCACACTTACGATATTTGAAAATATGTGACACACGGGGCTGGAAGGAGAATTATTTTTGACATTTTGGATGTGTTCACATATCCTCATCTTAAGTTGATGCATGGTCTTACCAATGTAAAACTGATTCCAGGGCAATGTAACCCATAAATCACCATTTTTTTTGTTGATAACTGAAGAGTCCTGAACTTTGAACAGCTTCCCAATAATGAAGTGTGTAGTTTCCTGATGCATGTAACTACAACTAGTGCATCCCTTACACCATGTGTGTGTGTACAGCTCTACTTGAAAATATTCAGATTCTTATATATCATATCCGATGTAATAATATACCAATGTTTCCTCAAGATATGCGATATACCTTTAACAAATGAAGTATAACGAGTCACAAAATGTATATCCTCCCGTACCCCTTTATAATTCCCAAACACCTTTTTACCACGTTTATATTTCCGAGTAACTTTGTTATCTCCATCTACAACCTTCCGCCAATGTGGCAATAAGATTGTAATTATAACCTCTCAATAATAATCTATCAACTATATCCACAGCTACTGTCTGTTAATCTAATCCAAACAAAGTTCTAGCCCTATGGAATTCACCACAGGGGAGAGATCTTATCAACTGGCCAGGGTGTGTACTAGATGCATACAAAAAAGAATTCACAGAAGTTTTTTTATACAACGTTGAATGTATTGCATCATTAACAATATACAACTCTATCAATCTCCCCTCACCTTTCCTGAGATACAACTGGTCTACCTGGTGGGTTCTCCATATTTTTGTAAACTTTGGAGAAGGCATAAAATAAGAATATGGGGGTTCACCATAACTAATAAGGTATTTATTGCAATCGATTATGTTCTAGTAATTGATATTCAAATTGATTATGCAATAAGCTAAAAAAAAAAAATCATTCATCACCACTATATTTCCCCCTTTTTCAGCTGGTTTTATTTCAACAGATCAGATCTTCCCTTTCCAAAGTTTTTAAAGCCTCCCACTCCTCTTTAGTAAGATTAAACTTAATCACATATTTCAAAGTGTTAACATGTGTAATAATCTCCCCTAAGTCATGAAAAACTAAAGCTGTTTTTTTAATAAAAAGGGAACAAATTAATTTTGACTCAAAATTTACACTTGACAATACTATCTAACCAAGATTCATTTGAACACTCTGTCCTTAAACAGCTTGTCTTTTATGACTTAAACAGGAGATGATTACACATGTCAACACTATGAAATATGTGATTAAGTTTAGTTTTACTAAAGAGGAATGGAAGGCTTTAAAATTTTTGGAAAGGGATAGAACTGTTGTAATAAAACCAGCTGATAAAGGAGGAAATACAGTGATGATAAACTGATTTTCATAAGAAAATGTTAACTTATTGTATAATGAATCTGAATATGAACTACTACAACATATCCATTGCGACAAATGCAGTCGGGTATTGAAGTTAATTGGAAGCTTTGGTTAATAGGGACATATTGCCTGAAAGGTTGAAAGATGTACTAGTCATGGTGAACCCGCATATTCCCTTATTTTACGCCCTCTCCAAAGTTCACAAAAATATGGAAAACCCACCAGGGAGACAGACCATCTCAGATGGGGGGGGGGGGTCATGGAAAAGGTAGGGAAGATTTTGGCTAAAATATTACGACCTTATATGATGCATCTTCCCTCACACGTTACGGATACACATTTCCTTAAGGAAATTAAGCATATCAAGTGGCAGAAAGGGTATTTTTTGCAGCAGCAGTTGATGTTAGTCTGTATACTATTAAACACAGACAAATTAGAACCCAGTGAACATTACTTAGAGAATGTTAATAGATTAGAGTATTTTAACTATAGCTAGTTTTATTTTGAACAGTAATTGTTTTTCTTCTGATGGGTATTTTTATAGACAATTTAAAAGTAAGGCTATGGGGTCAAGTTTGCTTCCAGATATGATAATTTGTTTATGGGATGATTTGAGGAATTTTTTGTTTGTATAGTGATCATCACTTTGTCAACAATGTAGTGTTTTATAAATGCTACACAGATTTATTTTTTTTTATAGCTCAGAGCTCACAGAAAATTCGGTGAATTATTTTTTGTATACATCTAGAGCACACCCTAGCCACTTAAGATCTCTCCCCTATGGTGAGAATGTTATAGGGCTAGAACTTTACGTTCGGATTGGATTAATTCCCAGACAGAAGCTGTGGATATAGCTGATTATCTAGGGGTTCTAATTACAATTGTTTCATTACCACATGGCAGAAGGTTGTAGATGGAGATAACCAATTTACTCGGAAATATAAACATGGTGAAAAGATGTTGGGAATTAAAGGGGAATGGGAGGATATACTTTGTGACTAATTATGCTCCATTTGTTGAATATGTATCTTGAGGAGCAAGAAGTTATGCACTCACCATAATGTTCAATGTATGTAGTCCATCTCACCTTACATTCTTACCCCGTGGGTTCGGAGCCGAACCTCGGCTCTGACTCTACCATACTCTAGAGCGAAGTCTTCAATTGGCTCATGGCTAAGAGGTATCCCATCATGCAACAGGTCTACTCCCCAGATCTTGTTTGCTGCAAGCTCACACACACACACACTAACAACCCCCCCCCCCCCAACAGAAAGGACTACTGACACCTAGAGACAATACATCCAGGTCCACCAGGAGGGAGGAGGAAGGAGGGTTAGTTAGAATGTAAGGCGAAATGGACAACATACATCGAATGTTATGGTGAGTACATAACTTCTTGATGCTATGTAGTCCAATCTCGCCTTCATTCTTAACCATGGGACAGCATCCCTAGCACCTTGATCTTGGGTGGCTCAGTGAAAAATACTCAAGCACAGTGAAACCAAAGGAAGATCTGCTTCTAGAGACCAGATCTAATTTGTAGTGACTAATAAAGGTATGAGGCAAAGCCCATGTTGCTGCAGCACAAATCATCCATAGACGTCCTAGCCTGAAACGCAGTTGAGATAGCCACATATCGTGTAGAATGAGCCTTCACTTTAAAGGGTAATTCTTTGCCATTGGAAGCATAAATAAATGAGATGCAATCAGAGATCCAGCATGACAAGTTTACCTTAGAAACCAGAACCAAGTCTAGTGTCTGAAAATGAGACAAACATTTGATCTGATTTCCTGAAATCTTTCGTCCTATGTAAACAGAAACGCAATTGTCTGTGAACATCCAGCTGATGAAACTTAAATTCTGCTTTGTTGGAGAATTCAGGAAAAAAACACAGGCAACTCAATGGATTGGCTGATACTGACAACAGAGGCAACCTTTGGAACAAAAGAAGGGTTGGTTCTTAAGGAGACCCTATCTTTGTGAAACACCAAATAAGGTGGTCTAATCGATAATGCTCGGAGTTCAGAGACCCGCCTAGGTGAAGTTATGGCAACCAAGAATACTGTCTTCCATGACAAGAATTTAATGTCACACATAGCTGTGGGCTCAAAGGGAGTTGAGGTGAGCTTCTGTAGTACAAAATTGAGGTCCCATGGCATCACTGGATCAAAGACTGGAGGTTGGAGTAACAATGTCAGTCTCAAAAACCCTACAAAGCCTATGAGCCATAAGGTTGGGCTCATTAGCAATGTGAAAGGTAGAAACTGCTGCCAATTGCACTTTAATGGTTGCCACAGCTGAACCTTGACTAAACAGTTGAAAGAAATTCCAAAATTGTGGAAACGGGCACTGTATAAGGATCAATACGTCTCTCACGGGCCCAAATAGAAAATCTCTTCCACTTACTGGAATAAATCTTCCTGGTAGAAGGCTTGTGGGAAGATGATAGAATATGGACCACTTCCGGGGAAAAATCATGAAGCCTTACTAAGGATGTAACTGGAGCTGTCAACCTGAGGGTCTGGATGGATGGATGGAACTGTCCTGACATATGAGTCAGCAGATCTGGAACTGGGTCCAGAATCCAGGGCTTGTCCATTAGATAAGGTTGAAGGAAGGGAAACCAAATTTGACGAGGCTAGTGTGGGGCAATGAGGATCATTTTGCTCCCCACAGACTATGCTTTCTGAATGACCTTTGATATCAGAGATAACGGTGGAAAGGCTTAGAGAAGACCACATGGCCAATCGTGAGCTAGAACGTCCCTGGGTGTCTCCCCCTCCGGGGGGATAAGGGTGAAGTGGCTGCTGCATTTGGCATTGAGGGGGCTGGCAAATAGATTGCAGCAAGGCTGACCCCATATCTGTGGAATATCTCTTCCGCAACACAATTGTTCAGGGACCACTCGTGAGGCATTAGGATAGCTCTGCTCAGCTTGTCGGCAATCACATTGGACTTCCCCGGTATATGCATTGCAACTAGAAAGCGTTGAAGCTACTGCCCACTGCCAAACTCGGAAGTGCCTCTCTGCAAGGGGGGTATGATTTGGTTCCTCCCTGTTTATTCAGGTACCACACCACCGACATGTCTGAGTGGATTGCAATTGTCCCTAGAGGTAGAGAGCTCTGAAGTGCTTGCAATGCTAATAGCACTGCTCTCATCCTCCAAGCCACTGATATACAAATGGTTCTCGTGACCCTGGCACGTGCCTTGGACAGTCCTGCCAAGATAATGCCACCCCCCACCCTATCTGGGAGGCATCCGTGGTCACAGTGGCAACTGGAGAAGATGGGACAAAGGGCTTGCCCACATTGAGATTGCTGGCCTGAAGCCACCAGCATAGATCCCGCTTGCACGTGTCCGTAATCAGAATAAAATGGGAGTGTGGGAGATGCTGCAGTGACCATTGGGCAAAAAGCAGCCACAAGGGGAACTAGCATGATAATGGCAGCCATGGTCCCTAATAACTTGAGGACCACTTTTGCCCTGACCTTCCTCAATGGTAGTAAGGCATAGACCTGATGTTGTAGAGCCCGAATTCTCTATTCTGGTAAGAAGGCCCTCATGAGCACTGTATCTAGTTCGGTGCCGATAAAAGTGACACGCTGCGATGGCAGCAAGGGAGATTTTTTCCAATTTAGAGTAATTCCTAACCGTTGGCACAGTGCAATGGTGGCATCAATGGTCTGCAACAGTAACAATCGATGGAGCACATCCACACATCTTTCCCTAACAGAGGGAGTATTGACTGTAAGGTGACCATGCGGAACTTGGACTTTTGTACATGAAGGTTCAATCGGCTGAGATCCAAGATGGGTCTCAAGTCCCCTGTTCTTTCCAGTACCAAAAAGAATATTGAGTAAATCCCTAATCCTACTTGATCTGCGGGGACAGGCTGAATGGCTCACTTTGAAAGCAACCTTTTTTATTTCTAAAGTTGCGGAATCCCTGTGACTGGGTGGAACGTCTGGGATTCTCTTGGATGGTGGGGGAGGAGAAGTGAAGGGGATATGGTAACCTCTGGAAATTATCTTTATACCCAGAAGCCTGGCAAGAAGTCACCCAAGATGAGTGGGTATTAAAGAAATGCGACCCCTGACCGGCTCCAGAGACGCACAGTCAGGCCTCCCTTCAGGAGTGCCGGTAGGGAGAACCACAAAAGGAATCACAGTCCCCATGGTTACGTGGGCCTCCTCTGCCTCGAGGGCAGTGTCTACCTGAATTTCCACCCCCTCCCCTGCTTCCGGAGGGGGAATCACTTTGTGCACCCTGAAAAAACCTCTGCGCCTTCCTGAACCACATTTTCCGACCCTTCTGGCCCTTGGGGTAAGGTCTAGAAGGCATGGAAAAATGGACTCCCACGGCAGACGGGGTTTTTCCTTCCTGCTCGCACCTAGTGAGAGTGTCCTTCACCTTGGTTCCGAACGATGAACCATCAAATGGGGCATTGGTGAACACAGACTTGAAGGCCTCCACGAAATTGCACAGGCGCATCCAGGAATGTCTCCTAAGAGACGCCAGGACCCGCAGCCCTACTCGCTCAGTCAGCTGCATATGAGATCAGCCTCGAGGATTTGGTAAGGGAATTTAGGGTACATATCTGTGCACTGACCTTCTGTGCCACGGCATCAGAAATGTTACCCTGTAGAGAAACTCCTAGCTCATTCAGGAGACATCTCTGGAGCCTCGTAAAATGAGTCAAACAGTTCAGCGACCGCAATGTAAAGGCCGCCGAGGTAAACAGACGCTTCCCATACCTGTCCATAGCCCAGGACTCCTTGTTAGACGGATGGACAGTAAACGAAGTTTCAACAAGCTCTGTCTTGGTGGCCGCTGCCACCACCATGGCATCTACTGGAATGCCTTTAGATAGATACTTCTTGTCAGAGGGGGCGGACAAAAACTTATTGGTTTCCTTGGGACCGGTTCCACAGTGTCAGGAGTTTCCTACACCTTTCAACAGACAAGATCTAATAGCTCATCAAAAGGGGGAGAAACCCAAGAGGCGGAGGGTTGAGACTCAAAAGCCTTCAGAACACAGACTCATCAGAAAGGGATTTGGATGGCTAGCTACCTCTGCTTCAGGAGCGCCAGGATATCTGAAAGAGATCTTCAGAAGATGACTTGGGGGACCCCTCTGACTCCTCGAGGTCGGTATCTGACTCGAGACACTCATCCAGGGAGTCAAGGTGTTTCCTCTTGCTCAATCTCTTTCTGGCGGGCTCCTCAGGCTAAAACTCTGGGGAGACATCAGAAGGTTGGGGACCACTCATGAAGGAATCCTGAGGCTTAGGGTCTCTGCTGCCCATGGATAGAGCATAATCCAAAACTGACACCAGTGCTGGAGGGGGCAGAGTATCGCTGCCGTAAAATGCAGCTGATTACCTGGCCAGCACACTCCTCAACCTCGAAGGCTGATCCCCCCGACTCCGAAGGCCGACTAACTGAAGATGAAACAGTAGAAGCCCTCGGCGCCGAGGAGATGAGGTCCGAAGCTGATGTCGGGTCCAAGCTCACTTGGGCCGAAGCACCAAGAGGAAGGCTCGGAACAGACTGAGATCGATCAGAAACCTCCCCCTTGGGTCCTACCCAAGAACCGTGAACCCTCAACCCCGTGGATGGAGCAGATGGGGTCGGAGCGGAAATCGGAACCAAGAGGCCAGGCGAGGCTACTGGAACAGACCTAACAGCACCCGATGGCACCGACAACTCTGGCTCCAAGGCAGAGAAAGGCTTGGAGGAGGAACAACATAGGATAAGGTCATAAGCTTGAGCCGACTGGGTCAGAGCCAAAATCAATTCAGCCAACACCGATTACTGAAGCAGTTTCTTCACCACCCTATCAACGTCCTCATCAGAAAGGGTCCTGGAAGATAAAATAGGAGATCCCTACAGAAGGGGACTTGCGTGAAAGAACCCGGTGGAAAAACTGGAGTCTGGCTCTGAACCAAAATATCAGTGACCGGCTCCGAAAGGCTGGGAGCCGATATGGACTTAGTCAAGAGACTACCTTCTTTCGGTATCGAGGGCAATGGAACCGAAGGAGAAGCTGTTCTAGCAATTTCCTCTGGCAGCTCTGAAAAAACAGACCGAGCCAGAGAGCGCTTCTTGGAAGTCTTTGTCCTTTTTAGCTGGAGAGGATAATGCACTGGAAGACTTAGCCAAGACTTCCTCAAAGGAGTGTTTAAGCAGTCCTTTCAAAATTAGCTTGTTCTTCCTCTCCTGTAGCACACGAGGACTGAAGGAATGACAAAACAAGCAGGACTCTTGGAGGTAAATAGCCCCCAAGCAGTACACACAGAGTGCCCATCAGTTAAAGACATTTTACTACTGCATTCAACACACTTTTTAAACCCCAAAGGCCTGTGTTCCATAGGATCCTTGGACATGCTGAAAGGAACAAATTAATACGTACAAGCACTAGAACCAACTAACAAGAAACAGAGCCTCTAACTCAAATGGCCCAGAAACCGGCGGGAAAACAACAGGGAGGACAAGGCCCTCTAACTCAAACGGGCCTAGCCCGGGGAAACACAGGCAGGAAAGTACCACTAGCCAGACACAACACTAAACGCTAACATAATGGCGCACCAAACCAAAGACCACACAGAAACAATGGGGAGGACTAGGTCCTCTAACTTAAACGGGCCTAGCCCATGGGAAAAGAAACGGGATACCCAAAACAGCCAGACAAGGGCACAAAAAAACAGCCAGAGAAACAAATACAGGCAGTAAAACACCATTACCACACACACAGAGCTATGAAAATAGCTTTTTCGAGCAACAAGTCAACAGTTTATAAAAATTTTATAAACGATATACTTAGCCACGGCCAAAAGCGAGACTACGTCTGAGCTTAACGAGCGGCAAATGAGATCTGCGGAATACACCTGTTGCATTATGGGATACCTCAGCCAGGATTCAATTGAAGACTTCGAGCTAGAGTATGGCCGAGTCGGAGCCGAGGTTCGGCTCTGAACCCACAGTTAAGAATGAAGGCGAGGCTGGACTACATAACATACATTGTTATATTACTACATCAGATGTGATGCACAAGAATTTGAAATGAAATACTTCATACAGAAATTCATCTAGCACAGCAAGTAGTTATGAGAATCACGGTGGCCTTCATTGTACTTGGTTTCTTGTGAGAAAGAATAGTTGTGTAAAATCTTACCATAACCATAGATGTCCCCCTCTTCAATGTTGCAGTACTATTAGTGTGGAATTCTCGGGCCTCAGGCGACCCGAACATCAGTTCCTTATACAAAAGCTTAAGCCTGGTTGCTATAGGTGCGTGGGACGTCACATGTAGGGCCAAAAACCAGGGACCTTAAATGTGCTGTCTGCATGGGCAGACTTCAGAACTAATGTCCACAAGAGGTGCAAAGAGCCATTTGCTGTCAAGTCGGGCCTCAGTCTAGGGTGAGCCCCATGGTGCTCCTAAGACAGGTCAAAAGGAGTAAAGGGGAACAGGTTGGGGGAAGTAATACTGCAACATGGAAGACAAGGACATCTATGGTTATGGTAAGATTTTACACAAGTATGCTATACCCTTCTATTCCTATGTTGCAGTATTTAGTGTGGGAGAGTGCCACAGCTTAGGAAGAATGAAGGGTGGAGGAAGAGGTAGCTGATTCCAGAAAGCCTTGCAGGATTGCCCTAGCAAATCCTGCCCTGGCTTTGGAGAAAGGATTCAGTTTGTAGTGTCTGTTAAAAGAGTGGATGGTGGACCATGTGGCTGCCTCCACAGAATGGAGGCTGTGTCCAGGCCTTTGAAGAAGGCTTTGGAGGATGCCATAGCCCTGGAAGAATGAGCTCTTACTCCCTGGAGTGGGTCCTTGCCATGGTGTGAGTAGCAGAAACAGTTTTGCTGATCCAGCAGGAAAAGGTTTATTTGGAGACTGCCTTGCCCATGGCTCTGGGATGGAAGGCTACAAAGAGTTGGTCGGATTTTCTGATGGACTTAGTTTTGTCTAAATAACCTTAGTTGCATGTATCCTCTCACTGTCACTAGTGGGAGGGGGAAAGAAGGTGAGCAGGTGAACGGATTGGTTTAAGGACAGTTTGTTCACCACCTCTGGCATGAAAGAAGGGTTATTGCGCAGGGTCACCCTATCTTTGTGGAAGACCGTGTAGGGTGGGCAGGCCATGAGAGCTTGCAACTCTGACACCCTTCTAGCAGAGGTGAGGGCCATGAGCAGTACAGTCTTCCATGTGCACATTTGGAGAGTTGCAGCAGTGGCTGGCTCGAAAGGAGGCAGTATGACTTTTTCCAGGATGACTCAAGGAGGTGGGATGGGCTTTCTAGGTGGCCTGATGTGCAAGACCCCCTTCAGGAAGAGTAACATCTAGCCTGGCTAGTAGAAGGGGTTCTAGGGGTAAGCAAGAAGAGACTGCAGACAGGTAATACTTTCACTGAAGAGTATGAAACAGGTAATACTTTCACTGAAGAGTATGAAAGGCCAGTCTTAATGAGTTCACACACAAGTAAGGACTAGAGGGGTATCTGCTTGAAAGGGATCCCTGTGCCTATAGAGACAACACTTGGAGAATCTTTCCCATTTTGATATTTAGTATCTCCTTGTAGTTGCATTTCCTGGCCTCTCTCAGGACTGAAAGCATATCCTCAAAGTAGTGGTGTCTGAAAGGAACTAAGTTTATTACTCATAGCATCAGACATAACATCTGTAGGCGAGGGTAATGAGAGACCCTTTCTGTTGAGTGAGTAGGTCCACCATGTGGGGTAACTCGTGATTGCCCTTGGCTAGTGAGAGTAGTAGGGGGAACCAGTGCTGCCTTGGCCAATAGGGAGTCATCAGCAAGATTTTTTGTTTGCCCTTACTGATCTTCAGGAAGATTTTTTTGGATGAGAGGGAAGGGTGGAAATACATAACAGAAGCTGTTCCTTCCATGCTGAAGGCATCTACCCTCCAGACAAGTGGAGAGTGATCCCTGATGCAGAATTTCTCTGGGGGGAGGCAAACAAATCTACCAGAGGTGTGCCCTACTGGTGGACAATGTATAGAAAAATGTCCCTGTGTAGCATCCACTAGTGCTGTAGAGAGGATGCTTTGCTGAGAACATCCGCTTGTTGGTTGTCCTGGAAAGGGATGTATGTTGCCTGGAGGGATAAGTTGTTTCTGGAGGCATGGTCCCAAATTTGGACTGTTGTCCGGCAAAGAAAGTAGGACTTGGTTCCTCCTTGTTTGTCGAGGTACCACATGACTGTGGTATTGTCTGTGAAGATTTGAAGTTGGCCTGGATGCGGGACTGGGAGAAAGGCTTTTGGGGCCAAAAAG
Source organism: Protopterus annectens (assembly GCF_019279795.1). Lineage (NCBI taxonomy): Eukaryota > Metazoa > Chordata > Ceratodontiformes > Protopteridae > Protopterus > Protopterus annectens. The sequence goes on from NC_056729.1 coordinate 1,964,857,427, forward strand.
ACTGCTGTCATTTCCCTCGCACTGACATGTTCCTTTTGGAGGGTAGGATGGCACGTCTCCTGTACCATGAAGCCCCTTCATGGTAGCCCCCCACCCTAGGTCTGATGCATCTGTATGCATGTACTGGGTTGGGTGGAGAAGGTTGAAGTGGAAAGACCTGGGTTCATCTGTACTTGTTGAATCCACCACTTTAGTTCTGCTTTGAGGCAGGGTAAGAGTGTAATCTTAAACTCTAGAAAGTGTTTGTGTTGAGACCACAAAATCTTAAAGTATAACTGCAGTTTTCACATATGCATTCTAGCCAAAGGCAGCACATGGATGGTGGCTGCCATCAGCCCCAGGACCCTTGAAATTGTCTTCCAGATATCTGCTGAATCTGCATTGGGTCTTGGAAGTGGGCAGAGGGGGAAATAATTCTGTCCTGAGGGAGGAATGCCCGCATCAGGTCAGAGGGGCATGTAGAATATTTGACTTTATGTCCTCTGGTAGGGATTGAAGGCATAGCCATGAATATCTACGCAATACAGATGTAGTAGCAGCAGACCTTGCAGAGGCCTCTGCTGCATAATTGCATCCAATAGAATGTCTGGCCACTTGAGAAGCCAAGGACAGATTTGATGCTACCTCTGTCTTGATAGGGCAGTCAGGTATGGATGACAGGAGGGTAGAAGCTTGGGATTATCAGGTCCAAAGCGATTTGATGCTACCTCTGTCTTGATAGGGCAGTCAGGTATGGATGAGAGGAGGGTAGAAGCTTGGGATATCGGGTCCGAAGCATATTTTATCATATGGGTTTGGGTAGTTGACAGCTCTGAAGGCTAGGGTGGAAGAGTATAAACCTTTTTGCCTAGCTTGTCCATGTTTTTACTGTCTTTGTCATTAGGTAACAGACTATGAAGGAATCAGTCTTGCTTGCTTGTCAGGGAATACAAACATCACTGCTGGGACAGCCATGGGTGGCTTGACCAGGAATATTTCCTCATCCAGTACTAAACGGTCAGGCCTTTTAGGGAAAGGAGGCTGAGAGTCTGGGTTTTTAGATGCTGCTGAGAATGCATCAAGATAGGCAGGGATAACTGGAAGGATGGCTGAAGGGGTGGGAGATTCCACTTGAAGCAACCAAAGTATCTCTGAGTGTCATTTGAGAAGTGTCCCATTTAAAACATTTGTTTTTGTGATGGTCTCCCCAAAGGTGATATCCTCTGGTGTAGAGTCCCCTTCTATGAATTCCTCATCAGGGGAGTAATATTCTAAAGAGGAGGCTATTTGTGATGAGTAGGTATTGGATTAATCTGAGGATGACTTGCAAGTCTCCTGTTCTTCCCCTTCATGGGCGGTGGGGGGAGGAGAGAAGCAGCTGAGGCAGGCCTAGGACTGAACAAAAATGGTGGAGGGGAGGAGAGAAGCAGCTGAGGCAGGCCTAGGACTGAGAACAGGAATGGTGGAGGGGAGAAGAGGCCATGGGCCTAAGGGAAATGAAGGCCTGCATCAAGGGAGTTGGTGAATGATTGCCAGTCTAGAACTTCCTCTGTGGGTGGAGGTCGGCGCTTTGCTTTCTGCTTCCTTTCCAAATGAGTAGATTTAGGAGAAAGGCTGGTTTCTGGGGTCTGAAGCAGCTTCCTCGAGGGAAGTCACCGTAGTAGGGTCTAACGGACATCCCTCAACTCCTAATTCAGAAGCTGGTGGGATATCCGATGCCAGAGAGGCAGAAGTACTAGGCCTTCGAATCTTGGCTATTTTCAGCCAGGGTGGCCAACTCTGGATCCATCCTAAGCGCTAACTTTATTAGTCTCTAGTTTTCTAAACATAGATTTAGGGCGGCCAGATGGCTTCGGAGGGTCTTGGGTAACAAGGATTGACAAATCAAGCAAGAGCTATGGTCATGTTTTCATCCTAGGCAGAAACCGCAATGGTCATGCATATATAGTACAGTTGTGTACCTACCATAAATGTAGATGTTAGAGTGTATTCACTGTTACAGTCATTACAATTGGGTTATCCTGCTGGCAGGCTACCCGCAGTCGGCCTGAGTTCCAAAGTCTAGGTACGGCATCTGTTGCTGTCACCTTCTCCCTGACGTCAGTGCGCCAGGGGTATAAAAGATGCAGATGCCATTTTCTTCAATTTTTCTTGCCCCAGATGTCAGGTGCCCTAAAATGGTAGGCTCACTAATGCCAAAAAGCATGCATAACCAAAAAACGTTTCCTTCACCTACAAGCAAATACACCACATAGGCTGTATAGAATAGAGAAGTACATACAAGTCCCAGCAAGGAAAAGGGGGATCGATGAAGGGAGGGTAACCTGGACTGCAACAGTGAATACACTCGATCATCTACATTTATGGTAGGTACACAACTGTACTATGTTCATCGTGTTTCACTGTTGCAGTCATTACAATTGGGTTGAATCCCAAAGCTATCGTTGGGAGGCTGGTGCTAAATAGGATTAGGAGAGGCTATTGGGCCCTGCAGAACTGCAGTGGCAAAGCCTGCCCTGGATTTAGAATAGAGAGGTAAGTGATGGTGCTTTGTAAAAGTATGCACTGAACTCCAAGTTGCAGCCTCTAAGATGTCTTTAGTTGGTACTCCCTCTGAGGAAGGCTGCTGAAGTGGCTGCTGCTCTGGTGGAATGTGGCCTAATGCCCTTAGGCACTGATTTGCCATGCTGTGAATAGCAGAAACGAATGCAGTGGCCTATCCACTTTGCAATAGTCTGCTTTGAGATAGGCTTTCCTTGTGATCCTGCAGCATATGCTACTAGAAGTTGTTCAGTCTTTCTGAAAGCTTTGGTTCTGTCCAAGTAGAAGCTTAGCTGTCTGTGAATGTCCAAAGAATACACAAGTCTCTCACCCTTACTCTGTGGGTTTGGGGAAAAGGTAGGCAAGTAAATTGTTTGGTTAAGAGCCACACTGGTTACTACCTTAGGCATAAATGTAGGGTTTGTCCTCAGAGAAACTCTGTCAGGATGGAAAATGATAGAAAGTTCCACAGCCATGAGTGCCTGTAACTGAGACTCGTCTAGTGGAGGTTATTGCTAGGAGCAGAGCTGTTTTCCTGGATAAGAAGTTTGTATCAGCTGCATAGGCTGGCTCAAAGGGAGGAAGTGTAAGTTTTTCCAAGACATAGTTGAGGTCCCATGCAGGTACTGGTGCTCTCCTTGGGGGTCTTATGTTTTTGGCCCCTCTGAGGTACTGCCTTAGTAATGGATGAGAAAATAATTGGTGGTTCTGTATTGTAATGAGCTGAAATGGCAGAGGCATGAATTTTAACGGATGAAAAGGAAAGGCCTTTATCCAGCAGCTCAGTTAAGTATTGCAAAATCTGAGGAATATTTGTAACAATCGTGTCAATACCTTGTGCCTGGTTCCAAGCACAGAATCTCTTCCATTTTTCTGCATTAGATTTTCTGGTTCTAGGCTTCCTGGCCTCCAAAATAACATCCATAACTGCTTTAGAAGGAGGTGTGTCTTGAATGGCTACATTATCCGCCATGCTGCCAGGTTTAGGGTCCTGAGTTGGCTGTGCAGTATCTGACTGTCTTGTTGGGTCAATAAGTGAGGAATCTGAGGTAGTGTCCAAGCTGGGCATTGGGACAAGCTCTTTAGGATTGGGTACCAGTGCTGGCGGGGCCAGTCTGGGGCAATCATTTTTGGCTTCTCTTGTCTGACCTTATGGAGTACCTTGGGGAGGAGAGGCAGAGGAGGAAAGGCATATACTGTTAGGCTTTTCCAGCTGAAAGATAAGAGCATCCACTTTCCATGCTTGCTTGGGATAAGTCCTTGTGCAGAATCTTTGTAGTTGGCAATTGTGAGGTGAGGCAAATAGGTCTATGTCCGGGCATCCCCAGTTCCTTGTTATAATGCTAAAGACTTGTGGATCCAATTCCCACTCGTGGGGATCCATTAGGTTTCTGCTTAGTTCGTCTGCCAGAGTATTTATCCTTCCTAACAGGAATTGTGCTTGCAGATGTACTTGTAAGTCAATGCTGTGTCCCACAAGTTCATGGCTAGTAGGCAGAGGGGGTAGGAATGTGTGCCCCCTTACTTGTTTATGTACTACATGACTGTGGCATTGTCCGTCTTTATCAGTAGTTGTCCTGGATGAAGTAGATCCTTGAAGGCTGTCAAGGCATTTTGAACTGCTAGCATCTCTTTTTGATGGATATGTAGATGCATTTGACTTGCGGACCATGTGCCCTGAATACATCTTCCTGCCAGATGGGCCCCCCAGGCATAATCTGATGCATCTGTTGTCAATGTCTGCCTGGCTGTGGGTAAAGTGAATGGCTGTCCCGTGTTGTGGTGACAGGCTTTTGCCCACCATAGAAACTCCTGTTGCAGGCAGGGAATGAGGGTAAATAGAAGTTATGTCCTTACCATAACATTCCATGTGGAGTGTTCATCTCGCCTTTGTTCTTACATATGGGTTCGGAGCCGATCCTCGGCTCCGTGCTGGCCTCTTGCAAGCTCTGCATCGAGAAGAAGCTCGAGACAATCTAATACCCACAATCCCCCTCTGCCTTTACCTCAGATCTAGTTTGCAAGCAAACCAATCTCTAGAGAGAGCACATTCATGCTTATATCACATATGCACAGAATAGGAGTCTATACATAACTATATATATATATATAAGAACAAATAGACATATATATATACATGCCAACTATGTACACAACATCTACAAAGCAGAAACAGAATGCTCCCGGCCAGGCATCAAAAGAACGTTCTTCTTAAGGGGGAGGTGGGAATGTAAGAACAAAGGCGAGATGAACACTCCACATGGAACGTTATGGTAAGGACATAACTTCTATATGTGATAGTGTTCAATCTCGCCGTTTGTTCTTACACATGGGTAGCGTCCCTAGCTCCTTGTTCCTGAGGAACTCACGGAAGGACGTTCTTGAGCACAGTGGAACCAAAGGTTGCTCTGTCCCTAGAAGCCTTGTCTACCTTATAATGAGAAATGAATGTATGTGGCTTAGACCAAGTAGCAGCCGCACAAATAGCGTCTAATGGTAGGCGGGCTGCATGAGCCAGAGATGTAGACACTGACCTTGTGGAATGTCCTTTGGGTTTGTGTAAGAGAGTTAGATTTGAGGAATCATAGACATAGATTATACAATCTGTTAGCCACTTAGAAAGAGTTCTTTTGGTAACCGCTAGCCCTTTCCTGCTATCAGCAAAGGCCACAAAAAGTTGATCAGTTTTTCTGTGATCTTTTCTTCTATCCAAGTAAAATCTTAGTTGTCTGTGAACATCTAATTTGTGCAACATATACTCCATTTTGTTGGAGTGATTTTTGAAGAAAGTGGGTAATTCAATTGACTGATTAATATTGTTAATAGAACACACTTTAGGGAGGAAGGATGAATTAGTTCGAAGAGAAACCCTGTCGGAGTGAAAGATCAAATAAGGGTGCTTGATGGAGAGAGCCTGAAGTTCAGATACTCGCCTAGCGGAAGTAATGGCTACCAAAAAGAGAGTCTTCCAGGACAAAAATTTTAATGGGCAAGAAGAGGCAGGTTCAAAGGGGGGCAACATTAATTTAGATAACAACAAGTTTAGACTCCAAGGTGACGTAGGAGATCTGACTGGTGGTCTAATATGAAAAACCCCTTTTAAAAAGGCTTTACAAAGTCTGTGGGCCATAACAGGAGCCCCACATTCTTCCACATGGAAATTTGAAATGGCAGCCAACTGAACTCGTAGTGTAGCAGGAGAAGCACCCTGATGGAATAAGTCCGTTAAAAACTCTAATATTTTATTCAAAGGAGCTATAAAAGGATCCACTTGCTGTGTATTCGCCCAGAATACAAATCGCTTCCATTTACTAGAATATGTTTTAGTAGTGGAAGCTTTATGAGAAGCCACCAATATATCCCGAACTGCTGGCGAAAGAAAATCAGACCTGGCTAAGTTGGGAATTGGAGCAGCCAAGCTGCTAGATGGAGGGACCGAAGCGCGGGATGGGGAGCCCCTGACGAGTGAGTCAATAGATCTGGCTCTGGGTCCAGAATCCAGGGTCCCCGAATGCAGTGCGTCTTCAGGAAGGGAAACCAAATTTGACGAGGCCAGAATGGGGCAATGAGGATTATTGTCCTGTGAAGGTTTCAGGCTTTCTGGAGAAACTTCGATATCAGGGGAAATGGAGGAAATGCGTACAGGAGTCCCGGGGGCCAATCGTGAATCAGTGCGTCCCTGGGGACTTCCCTGGAGGGTAATAGGGCAAAGTAGCTCCTGCATTTGGCATTCATTGGAGACGCAAACAGATCGCAGGAAGGCTGGCCCCACGAAAAATCCTTTCGCCACTGACTGATTTAGGGACCACTCGCGGTAACAGAATTGCTCTGCTCAGCCTGTCGGCTATGGCGTTGGATGACCCGGGATGTGCGTTGCTATTAGAAAGCGACCCGTGGACTCTGCCCACTGCCAGATTCTCATGGCCTCTCTGCATAGCTGATAGGACTTGGTTCCCCCTTGCTTGTTTATGTACCAGACTACCGACATGTTGTCCGTCTGAACTGCAATAGTTCCTAGAGGAAGAAGGGGAGCAAAGTGTTGCAACGCTAGGAACACTGCCCTCAACTCTAGAACATTGATGTGCAGATTGTACTCCAAATTGGTCCATTCGCCTTGGACTGTGTCCCTGAAAGATGCCCCCCCACCCCATCAGGGACGCGTCCGTGGTCACTGTAACTGTAGGCGTGGGTAGCACAAATGGTCTCCCCTTGGAAAGGTTGCACCTTTGAAGCCACCAGATTAGATGTGCCTTGCATGTTTTCGTTATAAGAATCTCGTGTGTTAGAGGTAGTTGTTGAAACTACCATTGTGCAAACAGTAGCCATTGAAGAACTCTCATGTGCAGCCTTCCCAAGGGTATTGCAATAAGGGAGGCTGACATGAGTCCCAAAACCTTCAGTACCAGTTTTGCTGGAGATTTCCTTGAGAGAAGTAGAAGACGTATGTGAGTCTGAAGTGATAGTATCCTTTCTGGGGGAAGTCTTAGAATTAACTGACGTGTGTTTAATTCTGCTCCTATGAACAAAATATTTTGTGATGGCTGAAGCAAGGATTTTCCGAAGTTTACGGAAATCCCTAGGTGAACACACAGTTGAAGAGTAAAGTCTCTGGCCTGTAATAGTTGACGCCGGGTGGTGGCAGAAAGGAGCCAGTCGTCCAGATACGGAAACACCTGGAATCCTTGGCGTCTCAAGTGAGACGCTACCACTGCCATGCATTTGGTGAAGACCCTGGGGGCTGAGGTCAGACCAAAGGGCAGGGCTCGAAATTGAAAGTGACTGGCACCCAGCCGGAAGCGCAAATGATCTCTGGATGCCCTGGCCATTTTGATGTGGTAGTATGCATCTTCTAGATCTATTGAGCACATCCAGTCGTCCTTCTGTAAGAATGGAAGGATCGATTGAAGCGTGACCATTCGGAACTTTTCTTTCCTGACAAAGGTATTGAGGTAGCTTAGGTCCAGGATGGGCCTCCAGTCCCCTGTTTTCTTTGGAACTAAAAGAACCTTGAGTAAGTCCCGAATCCTTGCTGGTCCGCTGGGACTGGTTGGATGACTCTTTTTTCTAGCAGCTTTGAAATTTCTAAAGCTGCTGGCTCTCGCAGATGGGGCGGTACATCTGGGAGTCTTTTCTTTGGAATGGGATGAGATAGAAAGGGAATGTTGTAACCTCTGGTAACCACGCTTTTTACCCACTTGTCTGTAGTTACATTTTGCCAGGCCTGAGGGTATAAAGCTAAGCGACCCCCGACTGCCTCCAGAGCAGGACAGTCGGGCCTCCTCTCAGGAGTGCTGGAAAGGCTTACCAGGGAGTGTATCCCTGTCACCTTGATGTTGCGGACCCCCTCTGCCACCTGGGCGGCGTCTTCCACCTCTGCCCGCTCCTCTGCCTCTAGAGGGGGCATCTCCCTGTGTGCCTGGGAAAGCTCCTTGGGGTTTTCGAAAACACATTTTTCAACCACGTTGCCCTTTGGGGTACGGTCTGGTTGGGGTGGAAAAACGGACTCCGACAGCAGACAGAGTCTTTCCCTCTTGTTCACACCGGGTAAGGGTCTCCTTTACTTTGGGGCCAAAGAGAGTGGCACCGTCAAATGGGGCGTTAGTAAAGGAAGACTTGAAGGCTTCCGCAAAGGAATATAAGCGCATCCAAGATCGTCTGCGAAGAGCAATCGCTGAAGCTGCTACCCTACTCGAACCTTCGGCTGCGTAGGAAATCAGCCTCATGGACGAGTTCACAATGGACGTAAGGGTATTAAGTTGCGCTGTCACTTTCTCTGAGACAGCAGCATCTGTAGTACCCTGGAGGGTATCTCCCAACTCTTTGACTAGATCCCTCTGTAGACGTGTAAAATGGGTCAAATAGTTCAGGGATCGCATGGAAAAAGCCGCTGAACTAAAAATGCGCTTCCCGTACCTATCCATCGTCCTAGAATCTTTATTAGGGGGATGGACAGATGAGGAAGACTCTGACATCTCCTTTTTCGTGGCCGCTGCCACCACCATAGCGTCAACTGGAACTCCTTTTGTTAAGTAGGACTTGTCCTGAGGTGCCGTGATGTATTTGTTGGGTTTCCTTGGGACTGGTTCCACTGTGTCAGGAGCCTCCCACGCCCTTCGAGCAATTAATTCCATCAATTCATCGAAGGGCGGAGTAACCCAGGAGGAGGAAGGGCGAGCACCAAATGCCTTCAGCAAAACTGACTCATCCTCAGAAGGGGGAAGGGACTGCCAGTCACCTCTCTGTTTCAGGATCTCCAATATGTCCGAAAAAGAGACATCTTCTGAAGGTGACTTAGGGGACCCTTCTGACTCATCTAAGTCAGTATCAGATGTCAAGGATTCTTGTGGAGAATCCAAGTGTCTCCTCTTACACAATCTTTTCCTAGGGACTTCTTCGTGGGGAGCATCCGAAGAAGCCTCCGAGGAAGAGGGGGCACCCTCCAGGGGTGGCTGAGACACTGGTGTCAGACGCTTGGATGTGGCCGTGGGTGCAGAGGAGGATAACGGCCCTTTATGGGGAGGAGAGGTTGCTTCCACTGATGTGGTTGTCTGAGTAGACAACACCTTCCTCATTAGATCGAACGCCCCCGGGTCCCGCATCGAAGAATCTCCCGGTTCCGAAGAAATGGGAAGAATCCCCGACACAGGCACCGAAGGCATCGACCCCGAGGACGGAGCCGAATCGATCCGCGCCGAGGCCCCAAGGGGAAGAGTCGGAACCGAAACATCGGTTCGACTCTCGGCCCCGGAACCAAGGACAGATCGTCGGCTCCGGGACTCCGGTACCCGGTCCGACGGAGTCGAGGTGAGAGGAACAGACCGAGAGAAGGACGGTTCTGGACCCGAGGGCTCCACAATCAGAAGATCAACCTCTTCCGGCTCCAAAGACTCGATAGGTCTCGGAGGAGGAATGGATGGAGACAAAGGGAGGCCTTCGAGTTTCGACACCAACTGGGTGGAAACCGAAATAAGTTTGGACAGGGCCGAATGCTCCAATAACTTCTGCACCACACGATCCACATCGATATCGGAAAGTTTGGAAGAACGGGTCGAAGGAACCGAAGACTGAGCCGACCTCAATAAGGTCAAAGGAGGGAGCTCCATCACCGGTTCCAAGACTCGAGGCTCAGGAACCGATACCAGTTGAACACTCGGCCCCGAAGTCTGTGGAACCGGTGATCTAACTTTTGCTGAAGAGCTCGGAGCCGATGACTTGGGCTCCGACGTCTTCGATTCCTTAGAGGATTTCGATGCCTGGTCAGAAGCATCCAGAGCCTCCTGAAAAGAAGGTTTTAATAAACCTCTGTCCATGAGTTTCCTGCGCCTATCTGTCATGACCCTCTCACTAAAAGAGTGACAGATAGAACATGCCTCTTGCAAGTGGAGAGGGCCAAGGCAGTAGACGCAGGAACTATGGTTGTCAGTCACTGACATTTTCTGGCCACACTGACAACGCTTAAATCCTGATTTTACCTTATCAGACATTATACAAGAAAAAGACAAGTCCAGTATTATAGTCAAATCCGAGAAAAAAAAGTGTCAAATCCGGTTTAAATGTCAAATCCTTTTAAAATTTAAGAAGGGTTGAAGGCCCCGAAAACTCTAACCGATAAATAAAATTAACGGTACCGAGAATTTAACCACTCAACACACAATCACTCAGTATATCAAGAAATATCAATAGAACAAGAAAAATCCAATAAAATATAACAAATTAAGTTATATCTTAACTTTAGATGCTCGAGCTAGCTCCCAGCGATGCGAACACAGCAGCGGCAAACTAGATCTGAGGTAAAGGCAGAGGGGGATTGTGGGTATTAGATTGTCTCGAGCTTCTTCTCGATGCAGAGCTTGCAAGAGGCCGGCACGGAGCCGAGGATCGGCTCCGAACCCATGTGTAAGAACAAACGGCGAGATTGAACACTATCACATTTATTGTTTCCAAGCTGTGGTAATGTTGATTCCAAACACTTTTTAGATACCACTGAAGTTTCCTCATATGCAGTCTTGAATATGGAATTAGCAGAATGCAGGATGTCATGAAGCTCAAAGCCTGCAGAATTTTAATTGCAGATAACTGGATCTTTGTTGCCAACATTTTGAAATAAATAAGTCAGTTGTCTGTCTAGCGTGAGATAAGCCATCTGGGCAGTTGTATTTAAGCTTGCACCCAGGAATATTATCCCTTGAGAGGGTAAGAGTTTTGATTTCTTTTCATTTACTGTGTACCCTAGGCCTGCTAGTAATGTTTTTACAAACGCCAGATGCTGTAGTAGTGTCTCCTTGTTCTCTGCTTGAATAAGGCAGTCGTCCAAGTAAGGATATATTTGAATTCCTCTGTCTGCAAAAAGCAAGTACTGGTGCCAGGCACTTTGTGAAGACCCTGGGCGCAGTAGATAAGTCAAAGGGCAGTGCAGAAAATTGGTAATGCATTGAGCCAGCTATAAATCTGAGGTATCTTCTCCATGACTGTCTGATTGGGACATGCAGGTATGCCTCTTTTAGGTCTAAAGTCACAAGCCAAGCCTTCTTGCCCAGCATGGGCAGAAGCTGCTGCAGAGTTAACATTTTGAATTTTGGAATGTCCAGGAATGTGTTCAGGATAGACAGGTCCAGTATTGGTCTCCAGGTTTTGTCCTTTCTGGCCACCATGAACAGCCTAGAGTAAAATCCTCGTCCCTGCTCTTGCTGTGGTACTTGCTGAATGGCCCTCATGTCCATGAGGGATGAAACTCGTTTTTGTGCCTCTGCCCATTGATTGCATGGCAGGTCTGGCATACCGTATGGCCTTGGCAGGGCGAGAAAATGGAACCTGTAGCCCTAGCAAACGATATTTAAGACCCATTTGTCCCGAGTGATCATGTGCCAATTTAAAGCAAAAAGTGCGAGTTTTCCCCCCAAGGGAGCTGCCAGAAGATAAGTGCTTGGTGCTGGCAGGGAAGTCATTGAGGCAGTTTCCTGCAAGTCTGTGATTTTTCTTCTCCGCTTTTTGGAGGTTGAAGCACCCCATTGTTTAGGCTTGTATGAGCCTTGGGGCTGGGATCTGTCTCTGGGGCGTCTATCTACCTCTTTGTGGCCTGTCTGACACTGGAAAGGACCAATTCTTTGCAGGCCGGTTCCTGCTAAATCTGGGAGGCTGTGCCTGTAAGAAATCCTTGACTGTTTGCATAGATTTAGCTTTGACCTCCATTTTCTTCAAAACCTCTTCTGCTTTAACACCAAACAAGGTATCATGTTGTAATGCAGCATCTAATAATTTTGCTTTAACATGATCGGGCAGATTCTGTTCTTTTAACCAAGCATGTCTCCTAATGACAGAACCTGTAACAGCGGCCCTGCAAGAGGCCTCTAGAGAATCAAAACCACATTACAAAGTATGCTTTCCTTCTTGTTCAGCAGCATGCAATAAATCCTGCATTTCTTTGTTTTCTGCACATTCTGAATTTGTCAACATTTTTTGATTAAGCAGTGACATTAGACATTGCTGATATTTACAGCCAAGATAGAAGTATAATTTTTTTTCTTCCATCTGTCCAGGGCCCTTGAATCCCTATCAGAGGGTATAGGGTTTTTTGCAGTGGACACCTTGACCCCTTTGGGACCCTGAGATAGTTACGGGGTCTGAAGCAGGGTTTTTGTAAAGAAATTTATGTGAATCAGGAACCCTGTAGTATTTGCCTGGTTTAACAAGAGCTGGTGGCAGAGAGTCAGGAGATGGTCCGGACTCTGAAAACACATCTACAATGTCTAAAACAGGAGGAATAGCAAATGGGCTGTGCTGAGGTAATAAAAGGAAGTCTCTGAGCCTTTTCTTGGATTCTGAGTAATCTTGGCTCTTCCAGTGGAAATGCTCCCTCATAGTCTGAAGGGTTTCCCCAAAAGAATAATCCTCAGGAGAAGAGGCTGAAGGAATAGATTCTTCAGCATCAGAATCCTCATAGGGAGGAAGAGAATATTCCAGGTCAGAAGAGGAATCAGACCAACCCAAAAACAGCCTCTAAAAAGGGAGATTTAAGAAGTCCCTTCAGCAACAACTTGTTTTTCCTTTCTAACAAGGTTCTGTTAGAAACATTTTCACAGATAGTACAGGGCAGGTCAACAGATAAATGAGACGCCCCCAAACAATAAACGCAGAAAGAGTGTGCATTACATGTAGGTAATTTGTGCCCACAATCAGAACACCTTTTAAAACCCCAACTACCTTTCTTATCTGCCATGATGGAAGAAAAAAAAAGGAATAGTAGAAAGGGTACCAGCAATGGTACAAAAGAATACCCGAAGGTATGAAAAAAAGGAAGATTACCAACAATGGTATGGGGAGAAATACCTCGAATTAAAAGGTGTAGAAAAAAAAGAAAAACTCAAGAAAATATGGTCACTAGATGCGATAGGGTAAGAGACCACTAAATGGAAACTTTACTGACAGAAAAAGTTATATAAACGACTATTCTAACAACTATACTTTGCTTAAGAGAGGCATCCTGACACGACCGAATGGCAACGCGGCAAATGAAATCTAAGGTAACAGGAAGAGGGGGATTATGGGTACAGTTTGAATAGCCTTTATGCTTGAGAGAGTACTTGCTTTTAAGCCTCTGCCCACTGACTTGGAGGTAGATCTGGCCAACCGCTTGGGGTTGGTAACGTGTGGAAGTGAAATCTGTATCCTTGGGAAATTATATTTAAAACCCATTTCTCCTGGGTAATTAGTTCCCAGTTTTTTACCTGCAATCTTTCCCCCCTAAAGGAGCACTCAGTTGAGAAGTGCTTGGAAGTTTAAAAGCCAAGTCATTGAGACAGTTTACCACAGGGGGAGTCTTACTACTCCCTGATTTGGAAGTGTGAGCCCCCACTGCTTAGTCCTGTGCGTACCCTGGGAGAACCCAGTGTGTTCTGCTGGTTTGGGGTTTGGACTGAGACGGCCTGGAAGAGGCAGGAAAAGACCAATTCTTAAAGGGCCAATGCCTACTAAATCTTGGAGTTTGTAATTGCAGGAAATCTTTAACAGTTTGCATAGATTTAGCTTTTTCCTCCATCTTTTTAAGAACAACTTCTGCTTTGTTGCCAAACAGGTGGCCCTGATTTAAGGGAGCATCCAGCAATTTAGCTTTAAGATTGCTCCTTAAGCCAAGCATGCCTTCCAAGTACAGACCCAGTGACAGCAGCCCTGCAAGATGCCTCTAGTGAATCAAAACCACATTGCAAAGTATGCTTTCCAACCTGTTCAGCAGAATGCATTAAATCCTGTAAATCCTTATTTTTGGCACAGTCAGGAATCATTTTCTGTTTAAACAATCCAATAATATGCTGCTGATACTTTAACATATGAAACTGGCAGTTTAAGGCCCTAATAGCCAAAGTTGCAGAAGTGTATACCTTATTACCCCATCTATCCAGCGCCCTGGAGTCTATCAGAGGGGGGAGGATTTTTGGCAGTAGCAGCCATGATGCTCTTGGGTCCCTGTGTAATGTCAGGATCCGCAGTAGGATTTTTAGAAAGGAAATTGACAGTCAGGAACCCTGTAATATCTGTCAGGCTTTTCTGGGAGCAGGAGGTAGTGTCAGGGGGCCAAGCTAGATTCAGAAAAGGCATCAACCACCATGTCTAGTATGGGAGGGATAGCTAAAGGCCTGTGCTAGGGCAGGTGTAAGAAATCCCCAAGCCTCTTTTTAGAATCCAAGTAATCCTGGCTTTCCCAGCAAAAGTGCTGCCTCAGAGTATGCAGGATTTCACCAAAAGAGAAATCCTCTGGGGGGGGGGGGGGGGGTAGAGGGAATAGAGTCCTCTACATCAGAATCCTCATAGGAAGATAAGGGTAAATCCTGGTCATCAGAGGAAACAGAAATTTCAGAATCCTGGTCATAAGTATCATAAGCAAATTCAGTCCTAGGTCTCAGAGGGGGAAGGTTGGCTTCCCCTGATTAAAGTAATAAGGTCTTCAGTCATTCTTATCTGTTTTTTAGGCATAGAGGCTTGACCATGCAGTCTGGGAGTCTGTTTTCTAGGCATAGTTTGAGTTTTAGGCCTTGAAGAAGATGGCGTTAGTTTAATATGCAGTCAGTAGGCCTGAATACACCCTCAGAAGCCGGTGCCTGCACAGCGGCTCCGGACCCATCCAAGGTAGAGACATCCACAGGTTACACAGTTGAAGCATCTTGCGGCATACTGGACTCCAAATGGGTCTCAGTAAAGGCCTGCGAATCTGAAGTAGAGGGTATCAAGGGTTGCGATCCGGCAAACTGGAGACTGGCTTAGAAGTGTCGTCGGCAGCTTTGGACCTAGGCGGCCTGTGTATCTGTACGTTTTTTCGAAATGTTGGTAGTCGGATGGCTTACCAAAAACATATCTGGATAATTTAACAGAGTACCAAAATATTTAGGAGCGTAAATATACCGACGACTGATAGTTTGTTGCTTAAATAAGGCACAAAACCGACAGAGAGGTACGTCATGGTCAGGGCCTAGGCAAGGAATACAGTACGAATGAATCTTTGTGAGGTACTTCCTTTCCACAGGACATGCAATTGACTTTTCTGACATCAGTTTAGAGCAAGAAAAAGGTTCCCCAACAGGGTACTTAACTTTAGTTGAAGACTTCGGTTCTGAAACTCAAAAAAAATTTCAGGAGTCAGCCGACCAGCACTTGCTAACTGCGTCTGCTTCGGGCATGGCAAGAAAGACTGATGTAATGGCATCAGATGCATGCTTTATACCCCGTACTACCCGATGTCATGGAAGAGGAGACTGCAACAGACGCAGGATCCAAGACTTTGATAATCAGGCCGACTGAGGGCTACTTGCAAGCAGATAACCAAAATGTGATTACTGCAACAGTGAAACAAAAAACATTTGAAAATACCAGGGGGGAATAGAGAAATGCAAAACCTTCCTGAAAAGGGGATGGATTGGAAAAATGGAGATAAGCATCCTTGATATGGTACAGTTGTGTACACTTACCATAAATGTAGATGTTAGAGTATATTCACTGTTGCAGTCATTACATTTGGGTGATCTACTGGCAGGTTGCCCTCAGTCAGCCTGAACTCCAAAGTCTTGGGTCCTGTGTCGGTTGCTGTCTTCTCTTCCATGACGTCAGGGGTAAACATGCAGCAGATGCCATTTTCTTTAGTTTTTCCTGCCCCTGATGTCAGGTGCCCCCAAAAAGGTAGCATTATATATTTTATAAGTGTACACAATTGTATTATGTTCTTTGTGTTTCACTGTTGCAGTCATTACATTTGGATAGAATCCCAAAGCTACGGTTAGGAGGCTGGAGCTAAACAGCATTAGGTGCGGCTATAAGGCCCTGCAGCACTGCAGTGGCAAAGCCTGCCCTGGACTTAGAGAGGCAAATGGTAATGCTTTCTAAAGTTGTGAACAGAACTCCAAGTAGCAGCCTCAAGAATGTCTTTGGTTGGTACTCCTCTGAGAAAGGCTGCCTTAGTAGCTGCAGCTCTGGTAGAATGAGACCTAATTGCCCTTGGGCACATGTTTACCATGGTGTAAGTAGCAGAAACGGATGCAGTGGCTTATCCACTTTGAAATTGTATGCTTTGAGATAGCCTTTCCTCCTGATCCTGTAGCATATGACACTAGTAATTGCTCAGTTTTTCTTAGAGCTTTTGTCCTGCTCAAGTAGAATCTTAGCTGTATACGTCCAAGGAATGCAAAATTCTCTCCCCTTTGTTCTGCAGATTTGGATAAAATGTTGGCAGATTAACTGTTTGGTTAAAATGTTGGCATATTAACTGTTTGGTTAAGAGCCACACTGGAAACCACCTTAGGCATAAAAGTAAGATATGTCCTCAGACACCCCCTGTCTGGGTAAAATATGATAAAAGGCTCTACAGCCATGAAGGCCTGTAGCTCTGAAACTTCTTGCTGAAGTAATTGCTAGTAGCAGAATGGTTTTCCATGATAAGAACTTTACATCAGCAGTAGCGGCTGGTTCAAATGGAGGCAGGGTGAGTTTTTCCAACACATAATTGAGGTCCCATGCCGGTAATGGTGATCTTCTTGGAGGTCTTAGGTTTTTGGCTCCTCTAAGATACTGCTTTAGTAAAGGATAAAAGATTGGTAGCTCTGTATTGTAATGAGCCGAAATGGCAGAGGCATGGATTTTGATTGATGCGAAAGATAGGCCTTTGTCAAGCATCTCAGTTAAGTATTGCAATATCCGAGGAATAAGTGGTTCTGCAGAATCTCTTCCATTTGTCAGCATAAGATTTTCTAGTACTAGGCCTTCTGGCTTCCAAAATGACATCCATCACAGCTTTACCGAGGTGTCGTTCGAATGGTTACATGATTAGCCATGCTGCCAGGTTCAGAGTCTGAAGTTGATTGTGCAAGATCTGACTGTTTTGCTGGGACAGTAGTTGTAGTCTTTGAGGCATGGTCCAAGCTGGGTATTGAGACAAATTACTTAGGATTGGGTACCAGTATTGGCAGGGCCAATCCTTGGCAATTAATATCTTTGGCTTCTCTTCTTTTAGGAGGACCTTGGGTAGAAGAGGCAGAGGAGGAAAGGCGTAAACTGACAGGTTTTTCCACTGAAGGATAGGCAGTCCACTTTCCATGCTTGTCTGTGATAAGTCCTTGTGCAGAATCTTTTCAATTGATAATTTTGAGGAGAAGCAAATAGATCTATGCCTGGGCTCCCCCATTTCTCGGTTATGCTGAATACTTGTGGATTTAGTTTCCACTTGTGAGAATCCATAAGGTTTCTGCTTAAGTCGTCTGTCAGTGTGTTCTGCTTTCCTGGCAGGAATTGAGCTTGAAGATTTATTTGGTAGGTCAAAGCTGTGTCCCACAGTCCCATGGCTAATCTGCAAAGGGGGTATGAGCGTGTGCCCCCTTGCTTGTTTATATACCACATGACTGTGGTGTTGTCCGTCTATCAGTAGTTGACCAGGATGAAGTAAGTCCTTGAAGGCTGTTAGATGCATTTGATTTGGTGCCCATATGCCCTGAATGCATCTTCCTGCCATGTGGGCCCTCCAGGCATAATCTGATGCGTCTGTTAAGGTTTGGCTGGCAGGGGGTAGCATTAAGGGCCGTCCCATATTTTGGTGACAGGCCTTTGCTCACCACAGAAACTCCTGTTGCAGGCAGGGGATGAGAGGAATCCTTGTTTCCAGACTGTGTGAATGTTAACTCCATAAACTTTTTAGGTACCACTGAAGTTTCCTCATATGCAGTCTTGCATATGGAATTAGTAGGATGCAGGATGTCATGAAGCCCAGAGCCTGCAGAATTGGTCTTGCAGAAGACTAGGTTTTTTGTTGCCATCAGTTTGAAGCAAGTAGTCAGTTGCCTTTGTCTGGCGTGAAAGTAAGCCATCTGGGCAGTTGTATGCAAGCTTGCACTCAGGAATATTATCTTTTGAGTGAGTACCAGTTGTGATTTCTTTTCGTTTGTGTACCCTAGGCATGATAGAAGCCTTTTCACAAACACCAAGTGTTGTAGAAGAGTGTCCTTGTTCTTTGCTTGAATGAGACAGTCGTCCAAGTAAGGATATATTTGAATACTACTTTGTTTGCAAAATGCAATTACTAGTGCCAGGCACTTTGTAAAGACCCTGGGCACAGTAGATAAGCAAAAGGACAGTGCAGAGAATTGGTAATGCATTAAGCCAACCTTGAATCTGAGGTATCTTCTGCACGACTGTCTTATTGGGACTTGCAGGTATGCCTCTTAAGTCTAAAGTCACCAGCCAAGCATTCTTGTCCAGCATAGGCAGAAGCTGTTGCAAAGTGAGCATTTTGAATTTTGGAATGTCCAGGTATGTGTTCAAAATCGGTAAATCCAGTACTGGCCGCCAGGCCTTGTCCTTTCTGGGTACCAAGAACAGTAGAGTAAAAACGGTGTCCTTTTTCCTGTTCTGGTACTGTCTGAATGGCCCCTCATATCCATGAGGGACATAACCTGCTTCTGAGCCTCTGCCCATTGTTTTTTTGGCAGGTCTGGCCAACCATTTGTCATTGGCAGTGTGTGGAAATGGAATCTATATCCCTGTGATACGTTCAGTACCCATTTGTCCTGGGTTAACTGCCAATTTTGAGCAAAAAGTGCTAATTTTCCCCCTATGGGTGCTGCCAAAAGATAAGTGCTTGGTGTAGGCAGAGGGAAGTCATTGGGATTGCTTTCTGTAAGTTTGCGCTTCATCTCCTCCAGATTTGGAGGTGGATATGCCCCACTGCTTTGACCTGTACGAGTCTTGAGCCTGGTACCTGGAACCCTTAGGGCGTCTGGATTTGCCCCTTTGAGCTCTGTCTGACACAAGAAAGGACCAATTTTCTGTAGGCCAGTGTCTACTGAATCTAGGTGGCTGCTCTTGTAAGAAATCTTTAACAGTTTGCATATACTTAGCGTTGTCTTCAATTTTCTTTAAGACCTCTTCTGCCTTAATACCAAACAGAGAATCATGCTGTAAAGGTGCATATAGCAATTTAGCTTCAACATGATCAGGCAAATTTTGTTCTTTTAACCAGGCATGCCTCCTAATCACAGATCCAGTAAGTGCGGCCCTGCAGGAGGCCTCTAAAGAAACAAAACCACATTGCAAAGTATGCTTTCCAACTTGTTCAGCTGCACGCAATAATTCCTGCAATTCCTTATTTTCTACACATTCTGAAATCAACATTTTCTGTTTCAGCAATCCCATAACATGTTGTTGGTACTTAAGCATATGAAATTGACAGTTTAAGGCCCTGATTGCCAAGGTTGCAGATGTTCATAGGTTCATACTAGGCTATCTGCCCTAGGGCATTTATAAGCCTAGCCAGAGTGTGTTTGGCTTTCGCCACCCATTTTAAATTAATTTTGCTACGCCCTTTTTTGAGGTTAGTATACTGTGCCTCTGTCTAACAGTGACACAGAAGTGATACCCGGGGTAAACCTACGATCTCCCATCCACTCATCAAGATTCCTCTTGAAGAGAATCAATGAGGGACTCAGCCTAACCTGGACTGGGACTTTATTCCAGAGTGAAGGGAGCCTCTGGGTTATGAATCTGTCCCTCCAGCATGTCCTATTTCAGTGCTGAGGTTTAAGTCTCTCGAGCGCATAGCTTGATGGGATTTGGATTTTCTGAGGTGCAGCATTGTCCATTAATTCCGGGTTGGACATGGCTTTATACGTCACGCACAGATCGCCTCTGAGCAGGCGGTATGCCACTGAGTAGAGCTGGAGTTTCTTTAACCGGGCAGCATATGGCATCTGTTTGAGCCCTTTGATCCTCTTGGTGAGGTACTTTTGGGGTCTTTCCAGTTGCTGCAGGTGTCTGGTAAGGTACATCCCAAAAGGGGCATTGTACTCAATTATGGGCCTGATGAGGGATGAGTAAAGAGGCACGATGACCTCCCCTGATCTAGACGTGAATCCCTTCATGATTAGGTGGGCTATATAAAATGTTTTTCTAACCACTTTGGCCACGTGGTTGTCAAATGAGAGATTGCTATCAACTTGGGTCCCCAGGTCCCCAATTACTTCTGTACTTAATGGATTACCACCTATGTGGTAATTTGTGGGCACTTTGTTTTTGCCAAAGGGGATGACTATACACTTTTTGGCGTTTAGCTTGAAGCCATGGCTCTGGCACCAGTTGTCTGTTTCCATGAGGCCCTTTTGGAGGATGCTTGCGTCAGCTGGAGAGTCGATTATGGCACCCAGTTTACTGCCATCTGTGAACTTGGTCAGCCACAGTCCTTCCATGTTGGCCTGTACCTCCGAGAAATATATACCAAACAAGAGAGGTCCCAGGACTGAGCCTTGTGGGACGCCACTTGTAACTGGTTTGGAGTCTGACATGGCTCCAGCAATTCTAACCATGTGGGTTCTGTCCTTGAGCCAGTTTGCAACCCATCTAGTGACACAGGGGTTTATATTTAAGCTGGTGAGCTTATCAATAATGTCAGAGTGGGGTATCGTATCGAAGGCTTTTGCGAGGTCCAGGTAGGCTGTGTGGACCACCTTCCCCTCATCAATGGCCTTGGTGACTGTTTCAAAGAAATTGACCAGGTTTAAGAAGCAGGATCTGCCCTTAAAGCCAAACTGGGTAGGATCCAGTGTCTGTAGGTCCCCAATATCTTTATTTATG
The DNA here is from genome assembly GCF_019279795.1 of Protopterus annectens. Taxonomy (NCBI): domain Eukaryota; kingdom Metazoa; phylum Chordata; order Ceratodontiformes; family Protopteridae; genus Protopterus; species Protopterus annectens. Next base: position 1,964,878,043 of record NC_056729.1, read on the forward strand.
AGGTCCATGATGATCCTTTCCATAGCTTTGCAGACCAAGCTAGTCAGGCTTATGGGGCGATAGTTTCCAGGATCCGTTGAGGCACCACCTTTGTGGAGAGGGACCACTGTTGCTGTACGCCACTATGGGTACATATCCTGTAGTAAGGCTGAGATTGAACAGTAGTTTTATGTTTGGGTTTAGCTCTTCTTGGAGTTCATGTAGGACGCAGCCCAGGACACAGTCTGGTCCCATTGATGCTGTATTTTTTGTTTTGGAAAGGGCAGCTCTTACCTGAGCATCTGAGATGTCAGGGGGCAGCACTCTGCTGGGATAGATATTTGCCCTTTTGGTGGGTGGGGGGGGGGGGGAGTTTGCACCAAACCTGTCAGCTAGGATGTTGGCAATGTCTGTGGGTTCGGTGTATTTTTTGTCATTTTGGACTAATTCTGAGCAGATCTGGGAATTCCCACCCAGGTTCCTAACATAACTAAAATGTGTAACTATGTATAAACCTTTTTTCCCCATCTGTCCAGCACCTTTGAATCTGTCGGAGGGGGTGGGGTTTTTTGCTGTTGAGGCCTCAACACCAGAGACCTCAACTCCCTTTGGGCCCTGTGAAATAGTTTCAGGATCAGCAGCAGGGTTTCTAAATAAAAATTTATGAGAGTCAGGGACCCGGTAATACCAGTCAGGCGTACTGAGAGCTGGAGGTAAAGAGTCAGGGGTCAGACTTGACTCCGAAAACACATCATCCACAATGCCAAACAGGGGGAATGGCTAAAGGCTTGTGCTGAAGGAGGGAGGAGGAAATCCCGGAGCTTCTTTTTTGATTCTGAGAAGTCTCTACTCTCCCAGTGAAAATGCATCCTCAAAGTATGCAAGGTTTCTCCAAATGAATAATCCTCAGGAGGAGATGCAGATGGAATAGACTCCTCAGCATCAGAATCCTAATAGGAAGGTAAAGATAATTCCTGATCAGAAGAGTCGTCGGAAGAAATAGAAACCCGATCTGAAGATTCATAGTCAGTGTCTTGCCTATGTCTCTAATCTGGAGGGGGATGGGTACCCCTGATCAAGGTAATAAGGTCTTCAGCCATTTTGATCTGTTTTTTAGGTAGAGGCCTGTGCACGTGGCTAAGGCGTTGTTTTTTTAGTTTTAGAAAGTGTCTTTGCCTTTGGTTTTGCAGCTTTCGGTTTGATATAAAAATGTTGAGATCTGAATACACCCTCAGAAGCCAGTGCCTGCTCAACGGCTCCGGACCCATCCAAGGGAGATACATCCGTCTGTCCAATACCTTGAGTATCTTGCGGCATGCCGGACTCCACATGGGTGTCGGTAGAGGCCTGCAACTTGAAGATAGCGGATATCAGGGGCTGCAAAAGCGCCTCACTGAGTACCAGCGACTGGCTTGGGAGTAGGTTCGCAGTCGGTTTTATATCTCTACTGCCTTTCTCCATCCTTTTCTTTGCGTTTTATATGTACTCTGATAGTCGTATTGCTATCCGAAGACATCTCTGGGTAGTTAAATCGGTTTCCAAAATACTTAGATGCAAAAATATACCGACGCTTAGTGTGCTGGTTAAATCTAGCACAAAACAGACAGCCAGGCACATTCTGATCAGGGCCTTGGCAAGGAATACAGTATAAATGGAAATCCTTGAGGTATTTGCTTCCCACAAGTAATACAATTATTAACTTTTTCTGACATCAGTAAAAAGCAAGAAAGGTTTCCCCAATGGGGTACTTAGCTTTATTGAAGACTTCGGTTCTGAAGCTCAAATGTGAATATTTCAGTAGTCAGCCGACTGGCACTTGCAAAATGCTTCGGCTTCGGGCACCACATGGCAAGAAAGACTAAAGAAAATGGCGTCGACTGCATGTTTTATACCCCCTGACGACCTGACATCATGGAAGACAAGACAGCAACCAACGCAGGACCCAAGACTTTGGAATCAGGCCGACTGAGGGCAACCTGCCAGCAGATTACCCAAATGTAATGACTGAATCAGTGAAACACGAAGAACATCCAAAGACACCACAAAGCCTGAGGAAGCAACAACACAGGGACAAAATATGAAGGGACAACATTCGAAAAGTGGGCACCTTCAGAAAAGTGTTTAGATGGGAGAGGTCTAGAACTGGTCTCCAAGTACCGGCTTTTCTGGGTACTAGAAACATCCTTCAGTAAAACCTACTCCCCTTTAGGACACAGGCACATCTTTAATAGTAACCCCCAGTCAAAAGGTCCCAAAGCACCGTGTGTGTGTGTGTGTGTGGGGGGGGGTTGTTCCCAAAAAGGCTGAGGAATACCCATAAAAAGGGTAAGGGATTTCCATACTATGAAATATCCCTGGCGAATAATGGGCAGACCCCAAGAATCCAGAGTCATTTTTAGCCAAACAGGAATAGAAAGAGAGAGGAGCGAAGAGAAAGGGTAAAGTGACTGGGAAAAATATGATAGACAGCACCTGGTTTACCTGGAAAAGAAGACTTCGGCAGTCCTGAATTCTGAGGAGCCTTAGCAGGAGATGCACGTTTGCAACCTTTTTTGCCCTTAGTAGAAGTTAAATATTGCCTGCAAACAAAGGCTGGCTTATTGGGGTAGTTTACCTGAAATTTAGGACAAGGAGAAAAACATGTTTGATTTCCTGTAAAGCCTTTCCCTTATCTTGAAGGGACTTAAACCAGCAACAGTCTCTCCAAACAAGTGTTTACTATCAAGGCCTTGACATAAAGCAAAAAACTGGAGATGAAGCCAAGAATACCTACTCATTAACCCAAAAAGCATCTGCTGCATCATAACTATACTTGATGGAATGATGAGCCAACTGGGAGGAAGACCCTAACAGACAAAGAGCACAAATTTTTCTTAGAGTCCAAGGTGTAATCCTTTAGCCTTTCAATGGTTGTCTTTTTCAGAAGGCAGTAATGTGGGCAATGAAGCAAGTGAGGGCTTGTCAGAGGCTACAGACACTACTGAGGGGTCAAGCAGCAAGACACTTGCACAAAAATACAGTCCACAGGCACCCTATAAAACCTATCAGATTTCTTGGGAGCAAGGGATTGAGAATTTGGAGCTTTAGAGCATACCTTCCAACCTCTTGGAGCAAAAAATCTGGACAAAGCCATAAATAATGGGGGGCACAGGCCCCAAAACAGGGACAATTTTTTTAATACTATCCTACAAACTTAGAAAGTTGATAGAGCAACAGGTTTTGCATTAGCATGGATTTTCTGAAGGGTTTAAGTCTGAAAATCAAATGTGTCATTTTCTGACTTCAATCTTTAATGAACTGCCAATGGTTTGTCAAAAAAAACACATTATGAAAAATGGACCACAAATATGAGGCAAAAATCTGGACATTCTTCAAAAGTCTGTACAGTTCAGAGGTACGCGTTAGAAGCATTGGAACATGCATCCAAAATAGCAGCCAAGACCGAAGGAACAGCAGGAGCATCTGCAGCAAACTCATAGTACCTCATAACTCTGAGACCTCAGCATAATCCTATTTATAGAATTCCATCATCCGGGAGATTGTCTCTCCAAAAGAAATGTCTTCAAAGGGCGTAGCAGGACTGGTAGAATCCTTTTCCTCTGACCCACAGTCCACAGGAGAATGAGAAGGAATCAGAGCAGAGTAAGCAAGTGATTCCTCATCCTCAATCCAACTCCTCCTCAAATGAACCTTGGTCTTTTAAGGGGAGTAGAGGACCAATGGGGAGCAGGACAGAAACAGTGAGGAGGTTTTCAATGCCATCAAAGTAATAAACAAATCCTGAGTGAAGGCCTGCCACTCCCTCTATGGATCCTTACGGGCAGGAGAAATGTTTATTTTCTGTTTTTTTTAATTACACATCTGCTTTATAAAACTTGGAAAGCTCTAACTAAGAATGTCATTTAATAATAGTAGTAGGGACTTCTTCTCTGACTAAAATCTGAGGAACACTCCTAGGTCCCTCTAAAATGATCAAAAGTGGTTCCCCCAAATGTCCAAAATGGACATCTGCAAAGTCTCCTTGGACGTGCTTAAAGCTGGATCTCCTTTGGCCTCCAACCTGGTCTCAGCAGAGGAATGCAACAACAAAGCCGGGTGAACCTCCGGGCATTCACTCACCCTTCAGGAGAAATGTCCGGCAGAGGCTGAAAAGCAAAACATTCCAGCCTAGGCTTCTTGGCATTCTTCCCTGACAGCCATCCCTCACTGTGGGAATGTCCCTCCATTGTATCTTCCTCAAGATACAGACCAAAGAAGAAAATCTACTACGAAAAGTTTTAGATACGTCCTATTCCATCTGTCAGACTTTTGTACTGTCATAAGAGATGCCTAGGCAAAACAGACACTTTGTGGCTCTTATGGGGAATCTGCCTCCCACACTGGCATTTACTCTTCTAGGATGACATGAAACTCCACAAGCAACAAAGAGACAAGTAAAAAAAAAAACTCCAATGGGGCACTTTTGTGCAATGGCTTGGTGAAAACAGCAACAGAACACAGGCATTCAGACCGACAATCAACAGATGGCTTTTGGACTGGCAGCAAAGAAGTTCTGAGGATGGTATGTCCAGACATCACCTTTATGCCCTACTCTACATGAGAAACATACATGTGATGTACAGCATAACTTAAAGCAACCTAAGGCTTTGGTATACTGGCCGGAAAGTCAGACTGCCCTAGGAAGGGGATCCTTAATGTTATGAATACTGGAACAGTGAAATGGAAGGACATCTATAGGTTCCAACAAAGAACCATCAGGTCACTCCAGAAGATTAAAGTAGGGAGAAGGAGATTAAGAATAAAGACGAACACAGATGCCTAGTTATGTTAAGCACATAAAACTTTTAAATTACGTCATTTCATTCCTCCTCACAAATGGGACAGAATCCCCAGCTATGTAAATCTTGGGTGGCCCTTATGGAAGGATATTCCACTGAACAGCTGAAACGAAAGCAGCTCTGCTAAGTCCAATTTGTAATGGGTACTGTACATGTTGCTGCTGCATAAATATCGGCAGAAGTTCTTAACGAAAAAGATAGAACTGGCCATGGATCTGTCTGAATGGGCTTTAAGCATTCGTGGTACAGAAAGACCCTGTTCAAAATAAATCAAGGAAATGCAGTTACCCATTTAGCTACTGTAACTTTAGAAACTGGAGAACCCAGTCGACTTGGTGAAAATGAGACAAACAACTAGTCTATTATTCTGAGTTATTTTGTTGTGTGAAGCATAACTGTCTATGCACATCCAAAAGATGTAGCATGCATTCTCCTTTGTTTGAAAAATTTAGGAAGACTGGTCAATGAATAGTTTGCCAACTTTAGGTAAAAGGGGAAACAAAAAAAAAAGGGGGGGGGGGTTTGTTCGTAAGGTAACCCTGTCTATGAAAAATAATGTAAGGAGTCATTGATGAAAGAGCCTTGTGCTCAGAAATCCTTTTAGCAGAAGAAATAGCCAATAAAAAGGCCATTTTTTCCACGATAGGAACTTTAAGTCGCTTTCTGATGGTTTGCAGGGTTTTTAAGTCAAACTTTGAAGTACCACTTAAATCCCAGGGAGGTGACGGACTCTTTATAGGAGGTCTAAGTAGGAAGGTACCTTTTAAGAAAGCCTTACATAACTTGGAAGCAGCCAAACAGTACTTTTTGTCCCTTGCATGAAAATTTGATATGGCTTTCAAATGTACTTTTGACTGTGGAAAAACTTGCACTTTCTTTGAACAGAGAAGCTAGAAAGTCTAGTACAGCATGGGACGTACTGGGGAATAAAAGGCCGGGGCTGTCTGAGTATTAGTGGAACTGGAGAAACCACATGGCTAGTTTGAGGGCTGGGATATTTGGATGATTCATCCCCAAAGGATGTGACAGAAGGTCTGGACTTTGGTCTAGTATTCAGGAAGGATAACGAACATGAGACCAAAGGAAGGGGAACCATACCTGGAGAGGCTAGAAAGAGGCAATGATGATGACAGAGCTCAACAGACTTGCTTTCTGTATGAACCTTGGGATAACAAGTACTGGAGGATAGATGTAAAGGAGACCGGATGGCCAAACATGCACAAGGGCATTTCTCAGCGACTCTCCTTGGGGTGGGATCAGGGCAAAATACCTGTAGCATTTGCATTTGTAGTCGTGGGAAGATGCAAAAAAGTCACAGCATGGTTGGCCCCAATGGCAGAAAATCTTCTCTGCCACCGACTGATTGAGAGACCGGTCATGTGGCATCAGAGTGAACCTGCTGAGTTTATCTGCTAGCACACTGGTTTTCCCCAGAATGTGAGTTGCTACTAGAAAGAGGTTGCAGGAAATCACCCATTGTCACACCCTCGTGGCTTCTCAGCAAAGGGGGGTAAAATATAGCTTTCTATCTCGTTTCCTGATGTACCAGACCACAATGGTCCCAAGAGGAAAAGCATCTTGGAATGCCTGCAACGCTAAAAGGACTGCTCATCTGTAAGCCATTGATATGCAAATTGGTCTCGAGGTGACCACGTGCCTTGGGTGGTCTTTCCCAAAAAAAATGCCCTCCTACCCCAGTTGGGAGCTGCTTGCGGTCACTGTGGCCAACGGGAGAGGAAGAATGAAAGGCCAACCTAGGTAAATGTCTGACTGGACCCATCACTGAATATGACTTTTGTAATAGTTAAGTTTGACTGGAAGTGACAGGGGTGGTCAAGGAAAAGACCACTGAACAGCTAGAGTCCACTGAAGGACACAAAGTAGCATGCTAAAGGGACTACAACTATTGTCACTGCCATGGAACTTAAAGCTTGAAGATTTAGTCTGGCAGAAGGAGGAGGATGATACAGAATTAGATAAACCTGAGATCAGAGTGTGCCTATACAGTGAGAAGGTAAGGAAGCAATCTTAGCTGTTGTGTTCAGATGGGCACCAATAAACTCCAGTCTCTGTTCTGGTGTCAGTTTTGATTTGAAAAAGATTGACTGTTATACCTAGTGACTGACAAATCTTCAGCAAATAATCCCTGGACTGCTCCAGTATAGGCATAGTCAGGGCAGTGAAGAGCCAGTTGTCTAACTAGTGAAATACTGAATCCTTACAGTCTCAAAATGAGCTATCACTGCCATACACTTGGTAAAAACTCTGTGGGCTGTGGCAAGTCCAAAGGGCAGGGCTCTGAACTGGTAATGACTGGCTCCCAGACAAAAGTGCAAGTGCCTGCAGGAGTGCCTGTATTTTTATGCGATAATATGCATCCTGAAGATCTATGGAGCACATCCAATCATCCTTGTGTAGAAATGGCAGAATGGACTGAACAGTGACCATTCTGAACTTTGATTTCTTCATGAACTGGTTTAATTTGCTTAGATCCAGAATTGGTCTCAGGTCTTCTACATTTATTGGCATTAAAAAGAAAAGTTCTGAATCCTATTTGGTCCGGTGAGACTACCTGGATGACTTGTTTAGTAGCTTTTGAATTTCTTGCGTGAAGTTCCCCTCTGACTGGGTGGAACATTGGGCAACTTCTTTCTTTTGGAAACTGGAATCTGGGAAATAGGCATTAAGTAACCGCTGGATATTTTCGCACCCAAGTATCTTTTATTACAGCAGCCCAGGCTTCTGGGTGCAAGTATAAACATCCCCCGGCTGCCTCCAGAGGTGGGCAGCAATTTAGGTGCACTGAAAGGGTCTACCTGGAAAGGAATCTCAGGAACCCTGATTTTGTGAGCCCCCTCTGCCTTGGAGGTGGCATCTTCCGTTCAAAGCCCTCCTCTACCTTCAAAAACACACGTCTCCACGCGAGTCCTGAAAAGGTCCCTGGGATTCGTGGAACCACATTGTCTTGCCACCTCTCAAATTCCTTGAAAAAGTTTAAGGGATGGAAAATTTAATTCCTATGGCAGATGTGGTCTTTCCTTCTTATTCAATGTGAGTAAGCATTTCTTCCACAGACGGGCCAAACAAGGGTGTCTCATCAAAAGGAGTACTGATGAAAGAAAACTTGAAAGGCTCCGCAAAGTGGCATAGGCACATCCAGGCATGTCTGCTCATGGCAATGCCTGAAACGGTCGCCTATGGTAGGCACCTTCTGTTGCACGACAGATTAAACTCATGGATGCATTGGAAATTAACGAGTGGCCACATGAGATGATGATCTGAAATCCTCTGCAGACATGGACTCAGAGTCCGAAAGTTCTTTTGTCAAATCTCTTTTCAAAGTCCACCAGGTAGCTCAGGGTGAAGGTTGTTGAAGTAAATACACAATTTCCAAATCTGTCCAGCTCCCTAGACTCTCTGTTGGGGGGTGGAGAGAAAAAGTTCTGCTCTGCCACCTCCTTTTCTGTGGCCGCTGCCAAACCCCTTGCATCAACAGAGGCTCTTTGACTGGGGGGGGGGGGTAGGGGTTATCCCTTGGTGGGGCTAAAACCTTGTCCGGGCAACGTGGGACAGGTTCAACAGAATCTGGCTCCTTCCATGCCTGGCGAGAGACTAGGTCAATGAACTCTTCAGCTGAGGGAGTCAGTCAAGACATAAATGGGCCAGCACCAAAAGCCTCCAGAAACACAGACGCCTCTGGACAAGGACTGTTGGTGGACAAACCACCTTCCTGTTTAAGGATCTCTAAAATAGGTCCAAATGAGACATCAGGTGATGATCTGGAGGATCTTTGCCCTTCCTGGAGTTGCTGAAGTAAGCCAGCAAAGAGGAAATTCTCACAGGATAAGACTTCGGTTTGCCCAGTAAAAGATTAATGTTCTTACAACAGTAGAAGGAAATGAATACAGATAACCACCTACACAAAGTAATCCAAGACACATTTTGGTGTAAACTGCCAGTAGTACAGGAACAAAAGACTGGTCATCTTTCCTGAGATCTCTGGTTCTGCGAAGAAAAGATTGTATACCTTAGTCTGTGAATGTCTAAGGTAACGCAATTTGTTTGCCTTTATTTGAAGACTGAGGAAAAAAAACACTGAAAAGCTACTAGATTGGTTTAGGGTTCAAATATGAGGCCACTGTGGGCACGAACACCATTGTTAGAACTCAGACACAGCCTTTGTGAAAGGCCGAGTATGGATGCCAGGAAGATGGGGCTTGAAACTCATCAGAGTTAATTGGCAACCAAAAACAAGGTCTTCCATGACAGAAACTTTAGGTTAACCCTGTCAGCCGACTCAAATGGAGAAGGTGCATTTTAAAATTTGTTTTTTAGCCCAAATTTCAGATTCCAGGGAGGAACAGGATTTCTGATGAGCAGTCTCTAAGTTACCTCACAGAGAATGCCTTGCATACTTTTTAAGGATGACAAACAAGATGAACTAAAGCACTGATAAAAATCAGATACAGACGGCTAAACTTACCTTCAAGGCTGAATAGTTGGTTATACAGTAACAAAATGTGAGCTAAAAACTGTGGATGGCAGAAAAAAAAAAAAACAGCTAAAGGATCCACCTCCTGCTGAGCTGGCCATATAATCACGTTCTCCCTGGTAAGCTGTCTCCTTTGCAATCAAAATCAGTTCTGTAACCCTGGTAAATCCAGTAACAGGAACTATTCCAAGGCTAACTTTTAAGCGGCAGTTTAACAAAATTCAATACCTCTGCAAATACAGAAAACAAAGCAGCCTATTTAAAAATTTTCAAAGCAGCTCTGTACAACCATGTCAATGACTGCAGAGAGGCTGCTGCACCTACCAGAAGACCACCCAAAATTAACTCCAAAAACAACCCACCCTGATGCCACCAGATATTATGCAGGTTATACATCAAAAGGAAAAAAAAATCATGACTAAAATCAGGAAGTGCAACTCCCATAAATATACGAACACTCATCAAAATAAACAGGCAACTAAGAGGGCTAAGTCCAATAAATCCAATTTTCAAGTCAAGGTAGCCTCCCAGGCAAAAGAACCATAAGACCGCCTTCAGCCATGTCAAAAATCTCAAAGGCAGCACACAGCAGTGTGCTGAAATGGTGGTTAATGGTGCAACATTCAGTGAGCTGGGTGACAGCGAATCTGTTTGCTGACAAATTTAGTTCTAAACTTTACCCCCAGTCACCTCCTAAAAATACCTTCAAACAACTCTTCCGACTATAAATGCAGAGCATGTCCTGTGTATGCCCACTAAGGCTAAGAACATATCCTCAACGTGCCTTGATAATATACCAGGATGCTTTTTTTTTTTTATTTTTTTTATTTCTCCAAGTCTTTTGTGTTTTAATACCATGACAGGAATGGACCCCATTCCCAAGTCAAGATATGACTGAAGTTAATGAAGTTAGTACTATTTCAATCTTTGATGTTAACCAAAAGTACTCTTGGCAGCACCTGCAATGTGCCAGTAATGACTCCTGCAATTCATAAAGAGTTACATGTATCAGTAACATTTCTAAATACAACTGTAAATTTTTTTTTTATAAGACTCATTGCTCCTACTACTACTGGAAGTGTCCAAGTACCCTTCTTCCACACTGCCCTCATTTCTGTCTGCAAATCCTGGTATATTATGACCGTCTCTCTGTACACAAGAAACTGTAGTCAGTGGGTGCAGCAAATTCAATGATCAATGCTATTTTTCTCTTCTTTTGATGGACTATTATATCTGGTCTTCTCGCATCTATTTTTTTGAACTGTTGGCAACTGGTGATCCCAAGCGATATACACTTAATTTTCTATAATGCTTTGAGACTCATGTTTCCAATGTTTTTCAGCTACTTCAGTATTATGTTTGCACAATCCCCAATGCAACAGTCTTGCCACATTATTATGCCCTTCAGTATACAGTCCTTCTGCTATCAGTATATCACAACCAGCAACAAGATGTGCAACTGTTTCCAATTCAGTTTTAAAAAACCTACACTTGTGTCCATATGTTCAATGGACTTTGTAAACCAAAGTGTACATAGTCCACTATCTTGGACCACCATTTTTAACCTTCCATCTTTTGGTTTAAATTCACCTCTCTTTAATCATTTCTGCATTCAATCCTGATCAACGTGAGGTTGTTTCAAGAGTTTTCTGTATTTGCAACTATATTTATGTATTTTCCACATTTGCCTTTTCATCTGATCCTTCACCTTTTATTTTCTTTTTTTTTTTTTTGGTAAATTCAGTTGCTGTCCAATTTTTATCTACTTATGGTTTGATTTCCATTCCCACCTGACACAGATATGCTTCTGCTAAACTAAGCAGGGAAGTCATCTTAGCCTTATTCTCCTCATGTTTTAAAGCTTTCACAATGTTTGGGTCTTGTAAGGTCAGCAGATATGTATGCAGTCCTATCACTACAGATCTATACAAGTTATCAATTTGAGAGGCTCATACCTCCTTCAGAACGAGCATTTTTATAAAACATTTGATAAGCATGTAGCATCCTTCTTGTTTTCCTGTCCAACCAATCCATACCTTTTGGTGCCAGTCAATCAGTCCAAAACTGCAAGCCAAGACAGAAAGAGCACATCGGTTTATAGCTTGGTCTAAAACATGACCTATCAGGATCACGAGTTACTATTTAACCTATAGTCTTAAAAAAACAGACTTCATGCCAGAAGAATTGAAAGTTGCAACAGTCATACCTCTTACTGAGAGCAGACCACCAACAGATAACTACAGACTCATTAGTCTGACTAATCTTATATGCAAACCTATGGAGAGATTTATCATGGAAATCAAAAACATTGGATCCATCCCAATTTGACTTTGCTAAAGGAAAATCATGCCTACCGAACCTGATGGACTTCTTTGAGAGGGTCACCAAGGCAATGGATGCAGGTATATTGCCTACCTTGACATGGCCAAGGCATTTGATACAATACCCACTCTGACATGGTTAACACACTGGACAGCCAGCTGGCTCGCATATATGATCCAGGAAGTTAAGATTTGTGAGACCACTTCCTTAAAGAGGCCAGTCATCTACTTCTCAGAAGTCAAGGCTAATGTCAAAGGCCTCTGGCTGATGGAGTCTGCAATGACTACAAACTGGAAGCAGTCACAGAATCCCCAAGACATCTTACAAGAGTGTCTAAAACAGACAAAATTACTGGTGCCAAACCATGGTTTAAAATTCAATGCAATAAAAAGCAATATAGTACCTTTTAGGAAGTCTGCCATCTCAAACTACATAAATAAAACACTAGCCTCACTAGTTAGAGATCTGGGAACACATCTTAAGACAGCAACCTAGCCTTCAACCAACATACATCCAAGGTAGTAAGGAATTCCTTCTATGCTACTCGATTCAAAGCCTAAAGTTCAGGAAGTCTCTTGGCCAAAGTAAGAGCCACCAACACAACAGCCTTATAGGTGCAATGCTAAATGGAGGAAGAAGCAGGCTTGAGAAGAGAATGAGTTGGTTTTTCAAGGACAAAATTAATGTCCCAAGAGGAAGGAGCAAGTTTTCTTGGGGGCCTGATATGAAGGACACCTTTAAGGAATTGCTCAAATGAGAGGCCAACAAGTAGGTTCAATGGCAGACAAACTGATGACAAGTGAGCTTTAACAGAAGAGTATGGAAGGCCAGCATGGAGTAATTCGCACAAATATAAAGGATCAAAGGGACCCCCCAATGACAAGGAATCCTGGAGACACGACACCTAACAGAAAATCCCATTTACCCATACAGGATTTTATTACAGTGGGTTTCCTGGCCTTCTGCAGAACCCTAAAAACATCCTCACAGAAGTGAGGTCTAAAGGGAATCAAAACCCTATCACCCAAAAAGACAACTAAAAAGTGGACAAGTGAGGGTGAATGAGAGACCCCTTGTCTTGTGTGAGAAGATCCATCCAGTGGAGGTAAAAAAGTTCTTAACATAACGTTCCATCTGTGTTGCCCATTTTCATTCTTCCTCAACCTGTGGGTTCAGATCAGAACCTCGAATCTGACTCAGCTACTTCTATAGCTTAGGATCAGACTATAATGCTCCTTCCTTACCCATAATGCCTCTGCCCTTCAAATTACCTCAGATAGAGTTTGCTGCAACTGTATATACATTATACATACATGTATATGCAAAAAATAATCAAGATAAGACGACAAAATCAGGAACTCAAAAGGAACAGTGGTTCCTGAAACACCTCAGTTTTCCCAAAAAGGACAGGGGGATGAGAGGTTGAGGAAGAATGAAAATGGACAACAGATGGAAGGTTATGGCGAGTATATAATTTCTTTATCAGATGTTGTCCTTTTCATTTAGTCCTCAACCTGTGGGACAGAGTCCCCAACTATACATCTCTTGGGTGGTCCTCATGGAAAGCTATTTCGGGGCACCACAGAGCCAAAGGATGCTCTATTTCTGGATATATCTAACTTGAATGTGTAACAAATGTATGAGTATTTGACTAGGAGGCGGCTGCACAAATATCAATAGATACTCTAAACCAAAACACTTCAGAGGTGGACACTGACCTAAACAAAATAGTTTCACATGCCCAATGAGCAATACCTTTTGCAGAATAAACATAAGAAATACAATATGTAGTCCATTTAGCTAAGGTTACTTTGGATATAGTCTTTCACAACTTTGCCTCCGAAAAGGAAACAAACTGGTCAGATTTTCTGAAGGTCTTTGTTCTATCCAAATACAACGCAACTATCTATGTGCATCTAACAGGTGAAGGGTATATTTGGCCTTGTTCTCGAAATTAAGAAAAATATAGGGAGATACTCAAAATTAGAAAAAAATATAGGGAGAATGAAGAATTATTTGATATTGTTTTCAAAGGTAACTTTTGGTAAAAAGGTCAGATTTGTACATAGGACGACTTTGTCCTTGTCCTTATGGAAAACCAAACATGGAGGTTTGGAAGACTGCTTGCAATCCTGAAATTCTCCTAGGCAAGGTTATAGCCACCAAGAAGGTCTTCCCTAAGAATCTGAGATCTACTCTGGCAGAAGGTTAAAAAGGAGAGTGAACTAGAGCTTCTAAGACCATAGCGAGATCCCACGGAAGAGCAGGGTCTTTGAATGGCGGTCTAGGCAAGAAGGTACCTCTAAGAATCGCTTCTTCCAAAACGTTTAAGGCCTAAGATGAATAATTTTCACCTATGTGGTCATTGGATATGGCTGCTAATTGTACCTTGACAGTGGAGTAACTTGCTCCATTCTGAAAAACTGAAGCAAAGTCGTCAAGAACTGCTGAAATGGGGGTGGTAAAAGGATCCATATGTTTTTGGTTAGCCCAAATGGAGAATCTTTTCCACTTGCTCTTGTAAATCCCTTTAGGTGGAAGCTTTATGTGAACATACCAGAATTTCTCTAACTGGAGTGGAAAGCCTGGAAAGTCTAGCTATCACTGGAAGTGGAGAAACCATGCGGTCAGTTTCAGGCCTGTCAAATCCAAGTGAGTTTGTCCTGAAGGGTGAGAAAGGTCTACTTTGGTCCAGTATCCAGGGAGGACATATCAGGTGAGCCCAAAGAAAGGGGAACCACACCTGTCGAGGCCATAAGGGTGTAACAAGGATCACTTTGCTCTTCAACCTCTGCACTTTCTGGAGAAATTTAGAAATGACAGGAAGAGGGTGATGAACATAAGAGAGACCGGAGGGCCAAAGAAGGACTACAGTGACTCTCGGTGACGGGCCCTGAGGAAGGATCAGGGCAAAAAAAATTCTTGGAAGGGGATGCAAAGAGATCGCAGCAAGGTTGACCCCATTTGAGAAAGATCAAGTTCGCCACAGACTGATTTTGATACCACTCGTGAGATATCAGAAGGGTTCTTCTGAGCCAGTCCGCTAGGATGTTGGACTTCCCCAGATTATGCATTGCTACTAGAAAGTGGTTGTAAGAGATCGCCCATTGCCAAAATCTCACTGCTTCTCGGCAAAGGTGGCAAGATCTGGTTCACCCTTGTTTGTTGATGTACCAAACTATGGACATGTCTGTTTTGAAATGCAATAGTCTCTTAGAGGAAGAAAGTTTAAGGCTTGCAACGCTAAGAGCACCACTGATCTCTAGGACATTTATATGCAAATTAGTCTCCTGTGTCAACCACGAGCCTTGAACAACTCATCTCAAATAATGCCCTCCACCCCAATTGGGAAGAATCTGTGGTCAATGTGGCGATGGGGAAGGAAGAATAAACAGAATAAACAGATGTCCTTTAACATCCCTCGAGTGGAGCCACCACAACAGGGAGTCTTTGCACACCCAGGACAGCTTGATGGAAAGATTCAGAAGATAGCTGTGTAGGGACCACTGTAATGCAAGAGTCCACTGAAGAATCCTCTTGTGTAGGCGAGCTGTAGGAACCAACTTTATGGTGGCAGCCATCGAAACTAGTGCTTTGAGAGCTAATTATGCAGGTGGCAAAGGAATGGGTAGGATTTGTCTGATATGCAATCTTAAAGATAGAATTCTGTTCAAAGGTATGGGGGCTAGACAGTTGAGTGTATCTAGATTTACTGCGATTCATAGAGTATTTGCTAGGTGAAGCAGATAATTCCTTGCTTGAAGGAGTAAATGCCTAGTTGATGCAGTCAAGAGCCAGTCATCCAGGTAAGGAAACACTGAATCCAAGCAGTCTCAGGTGAGCTGCTACTACTGCTTGCATTTGCTTAACACCCTGGGGGTTTGTGGTGAGACCAAAGGGCAGAGCTCTGAACTGATAATGAATGACTCCCAGATGGAAGCGGAGAAGCCTTCGAGTGCCTGTTCATTTTGATATGATAGTACTCAACTTGAAGATTTATTGAGCACATCCAGTCATCCTTTTGAAGGAGAGATGGAATAAACCGTACCATGACCATCCAGAATTTCGGGGTTTTTATGGACTTATTTCAGGTTAGACAAAGGATTGTTCTTGGGTCCCCTATCTTTTTTGGCACTAAAAATAAAGTACAGTTGTGTGCACTTACCATAAATGTAGATGTTAGAGTGTATTCATTGCTTCAGTCATTACATTTGGGTAATCTGCTGGCAGGTTGCCCTCATTTAGCCTGATTAACAAAGTCTTGGGTCCTGCGTTGGTTGCTGTCCCTGCTTCCATGACGTCAGGGATACAAAACATGCAGCCGATGCCATTACATAAGCTTTTCTTGCCCCAGATGTCAGGTGTCTCCCAAATGGGGAGCAATATATAAGAAACACAAATATATACCTCCAAACAAAAGCAAATACACCAAAAAGGCTTTTTAGCATAGTAAAAGAAAAACAGGGGGCTGGAGGGAGGGAAACCAGGACTGCAACAGTGAATACACTCAAACATCTACATTTATGGTAAGTGTACACAACTGTACTATGTTCGTGTTTCACTGTTGCAGTCATTACATTTGGGTAGATTCCCAAAACTAAGGTTGGGAGGATGGATTTATACAGCATTAGGACCAGCTATAAGGCCCTAAGCCAGCTCTGGATTTAGAGAAAATTGGTAAGTGATAATGCTTTGTGAAAGTATGAACTGAACTTCAGGTAGCAGCTTCTAGAATATCCCTGGTAGGAACACCCCTGAGAAAGGCTGCTGAAGTAGATGCAGCCCTGGTGAAATGAGATCTGCTCCCCTGTGGAATAGGTTTTCCATGGTGCTTAACAGAAATAAAATGGCTTATCCATTTAGAAATGGTTTGATTTGAAATAGCCTTCCCCTCTTCCCCTGCAGCAAATGCTACCAGCAGTTCAGATTTTATTCGAGATTTAGTCCTGTCCAAGTAGAATCTAAGTGGTCTGTGTACAACCAATGAATGCAGAATCCGCTCTCCCTTGTTCTGTGGATTGGGAAAGACAGCTGGCAAGTGAATGGACTGATTAAGAGCCACACTGGATACCACACCTTGGGCATAAATGATTGATTGGAATGAGAGACACCCTGTCCGCATGAAAGATGATGAAAGGCGCCACTGCCATAACGGCCTGTAATTCAGATATCCTTCTAGCTGAAGTGATTGCTAAAAGGAAGGCTGTTTTCCAGGAAATACATTTTTAAGTATGCAGTTGCAGCTGGCTCGACAGGAGGTAGAGCGAGTTTCGCCAAAACAAAGCCAAGGTCCCAGGCAGGGGTTGGAGCTCTTCTGGGTGGTCTCAAGTTTTTGGCCCCTCTGAGATACTGCTTTAGAAGAGGATGAGAGAGGGGGGGTATATGGTGTTGTAATGAGCTGAAATGGCTGAGGCATGGATTTTTATGGAAGAAAAAGACAGGCCCTTATGAAGCATCTCACTCAAGTATTGCAAAATCTGAGGTAAATTGGCACTGCTGTGCTCATCCCTTGAGACTGATTCCAGGCACAGAATATTTTCCCATTTGTCAGCATAAGATTTTCTAGTACTAGGTCTTCTTGCCTCCAAAATGACATCCATCACAGGTTTGCTGAGGGATGCTAAGGGTGAATTTAAGTGATTAGCCAAGCTGCAAGATTCAATGTTTGGAGCTGAGGGTGCAGAATATGGTTCTCCTACTGAGACAGTAAGGAAGGTGTCTGAGGCAGGTGCCATGGAGAAATGTGTGACACTGCACAGGAGTGGGAATTAGAAGTTATGTACCTACCATAACGTTCCATGTTAGTTGTCTTCTTCTCGCCTTCTTTCTTGCTGGATGGGCTCGGAGCCGAGCCTCGGCTCCGACTCGGCCACTCTAAAAGCCCGAGAGCTAGTTTCACCGGCTCGAGGCTCCCCTATATCCCACAATGCTAGGCGGTAACTCCTCAGATCTCGTTTGTAAGCTAGGCCCAGCTAGGAAAATTCCATAATATGGAAGAAAAGTATAACCTACCTCTATAGGCTGACTGAAAGGTGTCCTAAGGGTAGAAAAGATAAAGGTCACAAACAAACTCCTCTAGGTCTATCCAGGCTAGGGGGAAGGAGGGTGGGATGCAAGAAAGAAGGCAAGAAGAAGACAACTAACATGGAACGTTATGGTAGGTACATAACTTCTAAATGTTAAGTTGTCTATCTTGCCTTCATTCTTGCTGGATGGGACCGCGTCCCTAGCACCTTGTCCCGGGTGGCCTATCGGAACAGACTCTTGAGTACAGTGGAACCAAAGTTGGCTCGGTCTCTAGAGGCCAAGTCCAACTTATGAGAAATGAAGGTATGGGGAGAAGCCCAAGTAGCTGCAGCACAAATCGAATCAATAGGCAGTCTGTCTTGGAAAGCTATAGATGTAGCTAAAGCTCTAGTTGAATGAGCCCTGGGTTTGGTTGGCAACTGCTGATGTCTGATCTCATACACAAAGGTAATCAATGAAGTAAGCCATCTAGAAAGAGATACCTTAGAAACTGGAAGGCCCATTCTGCCTTCTGCACAGGAAACAAACAGTTGATCAGACTTCCTAAATTGTTTAGTCCTGTCTAAATAGTACCTAAGTTGGCGATAAACGTCTAACCAATGTAATTTTTGTTCCGATCTGTTCGAATGGTTAGGAAAGAACACAGGAAGATCAATGGTTTGATTCAAATTTGCCAGTGAGGCTATCTTAGGCAAAAAGGACGGGTTGGTACGCAAGGACACCCTATCCTTATGAAACAAACGATAAGGGGATCGACTACACAGAGCATGAAGTTGAGACTCTTCTGGTTGAAGTAATAGCTACCAAAAAGAGTGTTTTCCAAGATAGCAATTTCATTGAGCATGAAGCCGCAGGTTCAAAGGGGGAAGAATCAAGGACGTCAGAACCAAGTTGAGATCCCATAAAGGAGGAGGATCTCTGATAGGTGGTTTGAGGAGAAAAACTCCCTTTAAAAAGGCTTTGCAGAGTTTGTGAGACATAATGGAGGACTCTGAGACTCCAACATGAAAGTTAGATATAGCTGCCAATTGAACCTTGATGGTAGAAGGAGACGAACCTGACCGGAAAAGTTCAGCTAGAAAGTCTAGAACTGATTGAATGGAAGCAGTGAAAGGATCTATATCCTTTGAATGCGCCCAATAGGAAAAACGTTTCCACTTACTATGATAAATCTTCCGAGTGGAAGATTTATGAGAGGCTATTAAAATATCTCTGAGTGAGATATTAGAGGAAGCCTGGCTAGAGTTGGAATTGGAGAAACCATGCTGTGAGGTTCAGAGAAGGGAGGGAGCGGTGCAACTGACCCGACTGATGGGTCAAGAGGTCTGGAACTGGGTCCAGATGCCAGGGTTGCTCCAACAGATAACAGTGAAGAAATGGGAACCAAACCTGTCGAGGCCAGTAAGGGGCAATGAGGACCATGGAAGCTTTCTGAGCGATGGCTTTCTGTATTAGTTGAGATATCAGTGGAAAGGGAGGAAAAGCATACAGAAGTCCCCGGGGCCAATCGTGGACTAGAGCGTCTCTGCTGGGATGGCCTGGTTGGGGAAAGAGGGTGAAATAATAGTCACACTTGCTGTTTTGGGGAGTAGCGAAAAGGTCACAGCAAGGTCGGCCCCGCTTTCGAAAGACTTTGTCCAACACTGAATTCTTCAGAGACCACTCGTGAGGCATGAGAATAGCTCTGCTCAATTTGTCCGCAATCACATTGGACTTCCCGGGAATGTGCGTTGCTAACAGAAACCGCTGAGAAGAAATCACCCATTGCCACAGTCTGAGTGCCTCTCGACATAGGGGGTAGGATCTGGTTCCGCCTTGTTTGTTGATGTACCACACTACAGACATACTTGTCTGTCTGAATTGCTATAGTTCCTTTGGGAAGAGAGTCTTGTAGGGCTTGCAACGCTAGAAGCACTGCTCTCATCTCTAGGACATTTATGTGCAAGTGGCGTTCGAAAGGTTGCTATATGCCCTGGACCGTCCTGCCCTGGTAATGCCCCTCCCACCCGATCCGGGAGGCATCCGTTGTCAGTGTAGCAACCGGAGGGGAAGGAACAAAGGGTCTTCCTAGGAAGAGTTGGGGGGAAGTGACCCACCAAGAAAGATGATTCTTGCACGATTGTGTTATCGCAATGGAATGGGACATTGGAAGTTGTTGGTACGACCACTGTGTGAAGAGCATCCATTGTAAGATTCTCAAGTGGAATCTGGCTAAAGGACGGAGAGGGATAGCAGCCGCCATTATTCCTAAGACCTTCAGGGCCAGTCTGGCTTTGATTTTGTTGCTCTGCAAGACAAGAGAGACTTGTCTGTGTATGTCTGCTATTCTCTGCTCTGTGAGTCTGGCTGACATGCTGACTGTGTCTAGATTTGCGCCTATAAAGGTAATAACACGACAAGGCGACAAGAGAGACTTTTCGTAATTTATTGAAATGCCTAGTGTTTGACATGTGTGAAAGGTATAGTCTCTGGCAAGAAGCAGAAGATGCTTGGTGGGGGCTGTAAGGAGCCAGTCGTCTAAATACGGAAACACTTGGAATCCTTGACGTCTCAGGTGAGGCGCGACCACTGCCATGCATTTGGTAAACACTCGGGGGGCTGTAGCGAGTCCAAAGGGCAGGGCCCTAAATTGGAAATGACTGGTTCCCAGCCTGAAGCGGAGGAATCTCCTGGAGCGTTTGCTCATTTTGATGTGGTAGTACGCATCCTGGAGATATATAGAGCACATCCAGTTGTCCCGCCCCAAAAGGGGTAGAATGGACTGCAGCGTGACCATCTGAAATTTTGTTTTCTTGACAGACTTGTTCAAGTTGCTGAGATCCAAAATGGGTATATCCAGTCCCCTGTTTTCTTTGGAACCAAAAAGAATTTGGAGTAGATTCCGGACCCTTGTTGGTCTGCTGGAACTGGTTGAATGGCTCTTTTTGCAAGCAGCTTTGATATTTCTAGCGCTGCTTGCTCCCTTTGACTGGGTGGAACGTCTGGAAGGGATTTATTTGACTGCTTTGGAATGCGAAAGAATGGGATTGTGTAGCCTTCGGAAATGATAGACTGTACCCACTTGTCTTGAGTTGGGGATTGCCAGGCTTCTGGGTACAGAGATAATCTTCCCCCGACTGCCTCCGAAGGTGGACAGTCGGGCAACACCTCAGGGATGCTGAAAGGGCTTGTCGGAGAAGGTTTCTCGACTGCCCTGATTCTGCGAGCCCCCTCTGCCTCTAGGACGTCTACCATTATTGTTCCCCCCTCTGCCTCTAGAGGGGAACAGACTCTGTGCGTCAGGCAAAGCTCCTTGAGACCGTTTGCGGAACCACATCTTTCCCCCCTTCTGGCCTTTGGGGTAAGGCCTAGAAGGAGTAGAAAAACAGACTCCCATGGCAGAGAATGTCTTGCCTTCAGTCTCGCACCTAGTCAGGGTTTCCTTCACTTGGGGACCAAAGAGGGATGCTCCATCAAACGGGGAGTTAGTGAAGGACGCCTTGAAAGGGTCCGTAAAATTAAATAGCTGCATCCAGCCGTGCCACCGTAAGGCCACACCTGTACCTGCCGCTCTACTCGCTCCATCCGCCACATACGAAAGGAGGCGCATGGAGGAGTTAACCACTGAGTTGAGGGTAGCCAGCTGAGAGTTCATCCTATCCTGAAAACCCGCAGCTGTTGGATCCTTTAACATTTCACTCGCTTCCTTGATCAAATCTCTCTGGAGACGAGTGAAATGACACAGGTAGTTCAGCGAGCACATAGAAAAGGTCGCAGACGAGAACATCCACTTCCCGTACCTGTCCATAGTCCTAGACTCCTTGTTAGGAGGATGGACAGGCACTGAAGGATCAGCTAGCTCCTTCTTGGTGGCTGCAGCCACCACCATAGCATCCACAGAGACGCCTTTGGTCAAAAATTCTTTGTCCTTGGGGGCAGTGATGAACTTTGAAGGTCTCCTGGGGGTGGGGTCCACAGAGTCGGGAGCCGTCCAGGCCTTTGCCACCACCTGCATAAGGGGGTCAAAAGGAGGGGACACCCAGAAGGTGGAAGGGCAAGAGCCAAACGCCTCAAGATACACCGATTCATCCTCTGAAGGGTTGAGGGCCGGCCAATTCCCCCTCTGTTTTAAGATCTCGAGGATGCCTGCAAAAGAGACATCTTCAGAGGGGGAACGAGGGGAACCTTCAGAATCCTCTAAATCAGTGTCAGAGGTGACAGACTCAGGGGAGTCTATGTGCTTCCTCTTGCACTGCCTCTTCCTAGGAGGCTCTCCTACCGGGTCAGGAGAGGCCTCGGAAGAGGAGGAGATCCCCACTGGGGATACTTGAGGAGCTGGCTCTCTGCGATCCAGGATGAGGGAGTGAGCAGAAATCACCGGAGGCACCGTGGAGGGAGGGGCAGATGGAGCAGACTGTGGGGTTGAACCAGGTTCTAACACTCTCATGACCTCGAAGGCACCCCTGTCAGGCAGAGCCAGACGTCTCCGCTCCGAAAAGCTGAAAGCCTCCCCCGGCACCGACAGTGATGGCTCCGAGGCCGATGTCGGAGCCGAACTCACCAGCGCCGAAGCACCGAGAGGGAGAGCAGGGTCGGACAAGGGTCCGATGCCACTCGCCCCCTTGGAGCAGATGAGGGAAATCCGGCGCCGAGATTCCTCCAAGGAAGAAATCGGAGCAGACGGTACCGAATACAACGGTATCGGTTCCGACACAGCCACAGTCTCGGGTCCGAGCCGCCCCGGCTCCGAACTCAAAGGAGTCGGAGGAGGAATATTCTCAGTGATGGGATTAGCCATCGACTGTTGAATCGGGCTTTGAAGCATCTGGGCCAGTGCCTCGGACTTAAGTCTACTCACTACCCTCTGAAGGTCATGATCTGAAAGTCTCGACGACCTAGAGTAGTGAGATCTATGGCTCCATTCAGACAGCAATGAAGATGCTGGAGCAGAATGAACTGAGCCGATAGATGGTGACCGGGACCTTTTTCTGGAGGTCGGTTCCGACAATCTGATCGGAGCCGACTCACCGGTGTCTGCCTCGGCTCCGGCCGGAGCAGAGGAAATAGCAGGGACATGAGTTCGAGAATCATCGGCTCTGGCCGGAGCCGATGGTCTAACAGCCTTCGAAGCCCCAGAAGACGACTTAGATACCGGAGCCGATGGTCTGGTAGGCTTCAGGGGTTTCCCCGAAGACTGAGTCGGGGGACCCTCAGGCTTCAATAAGCCCCTTAGAATGAACTTATTTTTACGCTCCTGCAGGACTCTAGGGCTGAAGCCATAGCAAACAGCATGAGTCCTGCAGGTGCAAAGGTCCCAGGCAGTACACACAAGAAGTGTGACCGTCTGTCAGAGACATCTTCTGACAGCGCGAGTCACACTTCTTAAAGCCTGAGACCTTTGAATCCTTAGACATGGTCTAAAGAAGAAAAAGTGTAACCACACCACACACACACACCACACACACACACCGATTACACTTATTAGAAATTTAAATTAAATTACAAGTAACTTAAAAAATTAAATCCCTACAAACTGTCACTCCAACTACTAGGAAGGGAGGGACTGGGCCTAAGGCCCAAGGGAAGAACTCTAGTGAGTTTCAGGAAAAAAAAGGGAAAATTTTGACTGGGAATGGAAGGAAACTACCTACTTTATAAAACTATGAAGAAAACTAACTTAAAAGGGGGGGGTTTATCTAAGAAATTAACTAGTTTTTTTAAACTGACCTGACGAGCCGGTTGAAACACCTCGATCACTATAGCGGCAAACGAGATCTGAGGAGTTACCGCCTAGCATTGTGGGATATAGGGGAGCCTCGAGCCGGTGAAACTAGCTCTCGAGCTTTTAGAGTGGCCAAGTCGGAGCCGAGGCTCGGCTCCGAACCCATCCAGCAAGAATGAAGGCGAGATAGACAACTTAACATCCAGTGTTGACGAGGTCAGTCTGGAGCAATTAAAATAATTTTTGGTTTGTCCTGTTGGACTTTTAGTAGAACTCTGGAGAGCAAAGGCAGAGGGGGGGAAAGGCATAGACTGATAGGTTTTTCCAGCTGAAGGACAAAGCATCCACTTTCCAGGCTTGTGCAAAATTTGTCCAACTGGTAGTTCTGGGGTGAGGCAAAAAGATCTATGTCTGGGCTCCCCCATTTGCATGTCAACATGTTGAATATCTGTGGTTCCAGTTTCCATTCGTGAGGGTCCATGAGATTTCTGCTTAGTTCGTCTGCCAGAACATTCTGCTTTCCTGGCAGGAATTGAGCTGTAGTTGTACTTGGTAGCTCAAGGCAGTGTTCCACAATGCCATGGCTAGTCTGCAGAGGGGGTAGGAATGTGTACCCCCCTGCTTGTTCATGTACCACAAATTACAGTTTTGTACCTACCATAAATGTAGATGTTAGAGTGTTCACACTGCTGCAGTCATTAGAGTTGGGTTATTCTGCTGTCAGGCGGTCCCGGAGTAGGCCCAAGTTCCAAAGTCTTGGTCCGGCGTCGGTTGCTGTCGCTTCTTCCTTGACGTTAGTGCGCCGGGGTATACAAGATGCATCAGATGCCATTTTCTTCAGTTTTTCTTGCCCCAGATGTCAGGTGCCCCCAAGTAGGTAAGCAATACATGTTGCTAATCAAAAATATACAATAAAAACAATACCTTCAGTTACCAGCAAATACACCCCAAAGGTTGTATAGGATAGAAAGGTATAGATAAGTCCAGCTAGTTCAGAGGGGATGGAGGGAGAGTAACCTGGACTGCAGCAGTGTGAACACTAACATCTACATTTATGGTAGGTAGATAACTGTACTATGTTCACCGTGTTACACTGCTGCAGTCATTACAGTTGGGTAGAATCCCAAAGCTGAGGTTGGGTGGCTGGTCTATAAAGAGTTAGGATTGGCTATGAGGCCCTGCAGAACTGCAGTTGCAAATCCTGCTCTGGATTTAGAGTAGAGAGGCAGGTGGTAGTGCTTGGTAAAAAAAACCCTTCTGCTGATCCAGAAACTGAATTGCAGCCTCCAAAATTTCCTTGGTAGGTACTCCTCTGAGAAAGGCTGAAGTGGCTGTTGCCCTGGTGGAATGTGGCCTAATGTTATTTGGGACTGATTTTCTATGCTGTGTGTAGCAGTACCGAATGCAGTGTCCTATCCACTTGGATATAGTCTGCTTTGAGATAGCCTTGCCCTCTGATCCTGCATGCTACAAACACAGTTGCTCAGTTTTCCTGAAAGCCTTTGTTTTGTCCAAGTAGAAGCGTAGCTGCCTGTGTATGTCCAAAGAATGCAGAAGTTTCTCCCCTTTATTCTGGGGGTTTGGATAAAAAGTTGGCAAATGGATGGTTTGGTTAAGAGCCACACTAGATACCACCTTTGGCATAAAGGTAGGGTTTGTTCTTAAAGATATCCTGCCCTAATGAAAAATTATAAAAGGTTTCACTGCCATTAATTTAATGCCTGTAGCTCAGAGACTCTTCGTGCCGAAGTTACTGCCAGGAGCAGAGTTGTTTTCCATGATAAAAATTTTAGATCAGCTGTATTGGCTGGCTCAAAAGGTGGCAGGGTCAGTTTTTCCAAAATGAAATTGAAGTCCCAAGTTGGTGTTGGTGCTCTCCGGGGCGGTCTTATGTTTTTAGCCCCTCTGAGGTACTGCTTTAGCAATGGATGAGAGAATAAAGGAGGATCCGTGTTGTAATGTGCCGAAATGGCAGAGGCGTGGATCTTAATTGATGAGAAGGATAGGCCTCTGTCCAGCATCTCAGTTAAGTAATGTAAAATCTGAGGAATGTTTGGGACAAAAGGGTCAAGGTTTTGAGCCTGGTTCCAGGCGCAGAATCTCTTCCATTTTTCTGAGTAAGCTTTCCTGGTGCTAGGCCTCCTGGCCTCCAAAATGACATCCATAACAGCTTTAGAGAGAGGTGCTGTCTGACTAATTTGCCATGCAGCCAGGTTTAGGGTTTTGAGTTGTCCGTGCAGGATCTGATTGTTTTGCAGAGTCAGAAGGTGTGGAATTTGAGGCAAAATCCATGGTGGGCCTTGAGCCACGTTCCTTAAGATAGGGTACCAGTGCTGGCATGGCCAGTCTGGAGCAATCAGGATCACCTGTGGTTCTTCTTGTCTGGTTTTTAGGAGTACCTTTGAAAGGAGAGGCAGTGGCGGGAAGGCATAAACTTTTAGTTTTTCCAGCTGAACAGAAGAGCATCCACTCTCCATGCTTGTTTGTGATGAGTCCTTGTGCAGAATTTTTGTAGTTGGCAATTAAGTGGGGAGGCCAAAAGATCCATGTCTGGGCATCCCCACTTTTGCGTTACCATGCTGAAGATTTGGGGATTCAATTTCCATTCGTGAGGGTCCATGATATTTCTGCTTAGATCGTCTGCCAGAGTACTTTTCTTTCCTGGCAAGAATTGTGCTTGCAGGTGAATTTGATACGTTAGAGCTGTGTTCCCACAAGGTCATAGCTTGCCTCCATGGGGGATAAGAATGAGTACCCCCTTGCTTGTTTAAGTACCACATTACTGTGGTGTTGTCTGTCTTTAGTAGTAATTGTCCTGGATGTGGAAGGTCCTTGAAAGCTGTTAGGGCATTTTGAATAGCCAACACCTTTTTGATTGATGTGAAGATGCATCTCGTCTGTGGTCCACTTGCCCTGAATGCATTTTCCTGCCATGTGTGCTCCCCAGGCGTAATCCGAAAAATTTGTTAGAGTTTGCCTGGCTGTGGGTTGGGTAAAAGGCTGACCCTTGTTTAGGTGACATGCCTGTTCCCACCATCGAAACTCCTGTTGTAGGCATGGAATCAATGGCATTACTGCTTCTAAACTGTGAGAGTGTCGAGTCCAAACACTTTTCAGGTACCATTGTAATTTCCTCATATGCAGTCTGGCATATGGTATTAGTAGTATGCAGGATGCCATGAATCCCAAGGCCTGCAAAAATTTTCTTGCAGGGAGATGGGATTTTGCCAGCAATTGAAAATATTGAGTTAAACTGGTTCGTCTGCCGTGAAGTAAGCCACCTGGGCCGTTGTACTTAAGCTGGCACCCAGGAATATAATCTGTTGCGAGGGCACTAGTTTTGACTTCTTTTCGTTTACTGTGTACCCTAGAGAAATTAGCAACCCTTTTACAAATGCCAGATGCTGTAGAAGAATGTCCTTAGTCTCTGCTTGAATGAGGCAGTCGTTCAGGTATGGATATATTTGAATTCCTTTTTGTCTGCAAAATGCAATTACTGGTGCCAGGCACTTTGTGAAGACCCCGGGCGCAGTAGATAAGACAAAGGGCAGTGCAGAGAACTGGTAGTGCATTGTGCCAGCTTTGAATCTGAGGTATTTTCTAAAATTTTGTCTGATAGGGACATGCAGGTATGCCTCTGAGGTCCAGAGTAACAAGCCAAGCCTTCTTGCCCAGCATGGGTAAAAGCTGCTGTAATGTCAACATTTTGAATTTCGGAATATCCAGGGAAGTATTTAAAATTGAAAGGTCTAGTATAGGCCTTCAGGCCTTGTCCTTTCTGGGGACCAGGAAGAGTCTTGAGTAAAATCCTTGTCCTTGTTGTGGTACTTTTTGAATAGCTCTCATGTCCATGAGGGCTGAAATTTTTTTTGTGCCTCTGCCCATTGATTTTGTGGCAGGGTCTGGCATTCCTTTTAGCCTTGGTAAAGTGTGAAAGTGGAATCTGTAACCTTGAGACACAATATTCAGGACCCATTTGTCTTTGGTGATGATTTGCCAGTTTTGAGGAAAAAAAGTGCTAGTTTTCCCCCTAAGGGGGCTTCCAAAAGGGACATGCTTGGTGTACGAAGGGGAAAGTCATTGTGACAGTTTCCTGTAAGGTTGAGACTTGTCCTCACCACCTTTTGGGGTTGAGGTGCCCCACTGTCGTCTGTTTGAGCCTTGGGGTTGAGAACTGCCTCGCTGTGGCCTGTCTGACACTGGAAAGGACCAATTCTTTGTTGGCCAATTTCTGCTAAACCGAGGTGGCTGTACCTGTAAGAAATCCTTGACTGTTTGCATAGATTTAGCTTTATCCTCCATTTTCTTTAACACCTCTTCTGCCTTAACACCAAAAGTATCATGCTGTAAAGGAGCATCCAATAGTTTTGCCTTAACATGATCAGGTAAACTTTGTTCTTTTAACCAAGCATGTATTCGAATCACAGAACCTGCAACTGCGGCTCTACAAGAGGCCTCTAAAGAATCAAAACCACATTGCAGAGTATGTTTTCCCACCTGTTCAACTGCATGCAATAAATCCTGCATTTCTTTACAATCAGGAGCTTCTGAGCTTGCAAGCATTTTCTGTTATAACTGAGCCATTAAATATTGTTGGTACTTAAGCATGTGAAACTGGCAATTTAAAGCTCTTACTGCTAAAGTTGCAGAAGTGTATACTTTCTTCCCCCATCTATCCAAAGCTCTGAAATCTGTCAGAGGGTACTGGATTTTTTGCAATGGAAGCCTTAACCCCTTTTGGACCCTGGGAAATAGTTTCTGGATCAGCAGAAGGGTTTTTATAAAAAAAACTTGAGTAAGGGACTCTAATACCTATCCGGCTTGGCTGGAGCAGGGGGCAAAGAGTCAGGAGATAAACTGGATTCAGAAAACACATCATCCACAATATCTAGCACAGGCGGAATAGCCAGGGGCCTGTGTTGAGGCAATAAGAGAAAATCCCTTTTCTTGGATTCTGAGTAATCCTGGCTATCCCAATGGAAATGTTCCTTTCATGGTATGTAAAGTTTCCCCAAAAGAATAATCCTCAGGAGGAGAGGCTGAAGGGATAGATTCTTCAGCATCAGAGTCCTCATAGGGGGGTAGAGAGTATCCCTGGTCTGAAGAGGAATCGGAGGAAATGGAAACCTATTCAGAGGAGTCATAGTCTGTATCCTGCCTAGGCCTTTTCTCAGGAGGGGGATGGGAACCCCCGATTAGAGTAATGAGGTATTCGGCCATTTTAAGCATCTGTTTCTTAGGCATGGAGGGCTGTCCAGGAGAATGCTGTACTTGTTTCTTTGTCTTTAATGGTACCTTTGTCTTGGCTGTTTTAATGGTAGGTTGTGAAGGTCTAAAAACATCCTCAGAAGCTGATGCTTGCTCAGTGGCTCCAGTCCCATCTGAAGGATTAGTTTCCGTAGGCCCAATACCTTGAGTTTCCAGAGGCTTAGATGTCTCCATGTGGGAGACGGAAGCGGCCTGTGGCTCTGAGGTAGCGGGTGTTGGGGGCTGCGAAAGTGCCTCACTGAGAACCGGTGAACGGCCTAGAAGAGGTTTCATCTGTTTTGGACCTCGGATGCCTGTCTTTATCCTTATCTTTGCCTTTTTTCGGTAGTGAGGTAGTCAGCTGATCCGACGGCATCGTATAAATGAACCTTCGGCCAAAGTAGTGCAAAATAAAATCAAAACGTCTTTTTATAGTGAGTTTGTTAAATCTAGCACAAAACCGACAACTAGTGACGTTGTGATCAGGGTCTAGGCATGGCATACAGTATGAGTGGAAGTCCTTATGAGGTATTTGCTTCCCACAAGAAATGCAATTAACTTTTTCTGACATCGGTCTGAGGCAAGAAAAAAGTTTCCCCAACGGGGTACTTAGCTTTATTAAAGACTTCGGATCTGAAATTAGACTTCAAAAATCTCAGGAGTCGGTCGGCCGACCGGCACTTGCGAACTGCTTTGGGCACCGCGCAAGAAAGACTGAAGAAAACTGTGTCGGATGCATCTTGTATACCCCTGGCGCACTGACATCAGGGAAGAAGTGACAGCAACAGCCGCCGGTCCAAGACTTTGTAACTCGGGCCGACTC
This sequence comes from Protopterus annectens, assembly GCF_019279795.1. Taxonomy (NCBI): domain Eukaryota; kingdom Metazoa; phylum Chordata; order Ceratodontiformes; family Protopteridae; genus Protopterus; species Protopterus annectens. The sequence goes on from NC_056729.1 coordinate 1,964,907,472, forward strand.
CGGGACCGTCTGACGGCAGGATAACCCAACTGTAATGACTGCAGCAGTGTAACACGAACATCCGTAGTGTTGTCCGTCTTTAACAGTAATTGTCCTAGATGTACAGCTAGCATTTCTTTTTGACTGATATGAAAGTGTATTTGATTTGGGCTCCATTTGCCCTGAATGCACTTCCCGGCAAATGAGCCCCCCATGCATAGTGTGATGTGTCTGTAGTTAAGGTTTGGGTGGCAGGGGGTGGTGTGAATGGCAGTCCTTTGCTTTGGTGGCAGGCATCTGCCCACCATAGGAACTCTACGCGCAGGCAAGGTATGATAGGAATCTGTTTCCAGGCTGTGACAATGTTGACTCCATAAACTTTTTAAGTACCACTGAAATTTCCTCATATGCAGTCTTCCATATGGAATTAGAAGAATGCATGAGGCCATGAACCCCAAAGGCTTGCAGTATTTCCCTTGCAGATAACAGGATTTTTGTGGCCGCCTGTTTGAAGCAAGTTGCCAAATGAATTTGCTTTTCTGACGTAAGGAAAGCCATCTGGGAAGTTGTATTCAAGCTTGCACCCAGGAATGTAATTTTTTGAGATGGTACCAGTTGAGATTTATTTTCGTTTATGGTGTACCCTAGACAGGTTAGGGGTCTATGCCTTTTCCAAAATGCCAGACGTTTTAGAAGAATGGCCTGGTTTTCTGCCTGAATTAGACAACAGTCCAGGTATGGATATATTTGAATATTTCTTTGCCTGCAAAATGCAATTACTGGAGCCAGGCACTTTGTGAATATGCTGGGCGCAGTAAGCAAGCCAAAGGGAAGTACAGAGAAAGTACACTTGTTTACCTACCATAAATGTAGATGTTAGAGTGTATTCACTGTTGCAGTCATTACAATTGGGTTATTCTGCTGGCAGGCTACCTGCAGTCAGCCTGAGTTCCAAAGTCTAGGTCCGGCGTCGGTTGCTGTCGCCTCCTCCCTGACGTCAGTACACCAAGGGTATAAAAGATGCAGCAGACGCCATTTTCTTCAGGTTTTTCTTGCCCAGATGTCAGGTGCCCCTAAAATGGTAGGCTCACCAATGCCAATAATCATGCATAACCAAAAAAACTACTTTTCCTTCATCTACAAGCAAATACACCACGTAGGTTGTATAGAATAGAGAAGTACAGATTAAGTCCCAGCAAGAAAAAGGGGGATGGTGGGAGGGTAACCTGAACTGCAACAGTGAATACACTAACATCTACAAGTACACAACTGTACTATGTTCATCGTGTTTCACTGTTGCAGTCATTACAATTGGGTTGAATCCCAAAGCTATGGTTGGGAGGCTGGTGCTAAATAGGATTAGGAGAGGCTATCAGGCCCTGCAGAACTGCAGTGGCAAAACCTGCCCTGGATATAGAGTAGAGAGGCAAGTGATAGTGCTTTGTAAAAGTATGCACTGAACTCCAAGTTGCAGCCTTTAAGATGTCTTTGGTTGGTACTCCTCTGAGGAAGGCTGCTGAAGTGGCTGCTGCTCTGGTGGAATGTGGCCTAATGCCCTTAGGCACTGATTTGTCATGCTGTGAATAGCAGAAACGAATACAGTGGCCTATCCATTTGAAATAGTCTGCTTTGAGCTAGGCTTTCCTTGTGATCCTGCAGCATATGCTACTAGAAATTGTTCAGTCTTTCTGAAAGCTTTGGTTCTGACCAAGTAGAAGCGTAGCTGTCTGTGAATGTCCAAAGAAAGCATAAGTCTCTCACCCTTATTCTGTGGGTTTGGGTAAAAGGTAGGCAAGTGAACGGTTTGGTTAAGGGCCACACTGGTCACTACCTTAGGCATAAATGTAGGGTTTGTCCTCAGAGAAACCCTGGAAAACAAAAGGTTCCGCAGCCATGACTGCCTGTAACACTGAAACTCGTCCAGCGAAGGTTATTGCTAGGAGCAGAGCAGTTTTCCAGGATAAGTTTTTCCAAGACATAGTTGAGGTCCCATGCAGGTATTGGTGCTTTCCTTGGGGGTCTTGTTTTTGGCCCCTCTGAGGTACTGCCTTAGTAATGGATGAGAAAAAAATACGTGGTTCTGTATTGTAATTAGCTGAAATGGCAGAGGCATGAATTTTAATGGATGAAAAGGAAAGGCCTTTATCCAGCATCTCAGTTAAGTATTGCAAAAATTGGAGAAATATTTGGAACAATCATGTCAATACCTTGTGCCTGGTTCCAAGCACAGAATCTCTTCCATTTTTCTGCATTAGATTTTCTGGTGCTAGGCTTCCTGGCCTCCAAAATAACATCCATAACTGCTTTAGAAAGAAGTGTGTCTTGAATGGCTACGGTATCCTCCATGCTGCCAGGTTTAAGGTCCCGAGTTGGCTCTGCAGTATCTGACTGTCTTGTTGGGTCAATAAGTGAGGAATTTGAGGTAATGTCCAAGCTGGGCATTGAGACAAGCTCTTCAGGATTGGGTACCAGTGCTTGCGGGGCCAGTCTGGGGCAATCGGTATCATTTTTGGCTTCTCTCGTCTGACCTTGAGGAGTACCTTGGGGAGGAGAGGCAGAGGAGGAAAGGCATATACTGTTACATTTTTCCAGCTGAAAGATGGAGCATCTACTTTCCATGCTTGCTTGTGATAAGTCCTTGTGCAGAATCTTTGTAGTTGGCAATTGTGAGGGGAGGAAAACAGGTCTATGTCCAGGCATCCCCAGTTTCTTGTTATGCTGAATACTTGTGGATCCAATTTCCATTCGTGGGGATCCATTAGGTTTCTGCTTAGTTCGTCTGCCAGAGTATTTATCCTTCCTGGCAGGAACTGTGCTTGCAGATGGTACTTGGTAAGTCAATGCTGTGTCCCACAAGTTCATGGCTAGTCTGCAGAGGGGGTAGGAATGTGTGCCACCTTGCTTGTTTATGTACCACATGACTGTGGTATTGTCCGTCTATCAGTAATTGTCCTGGATGAAGTAGATCCTTGGAAGGCTGCCAGGGCATTTTGAACTGCTAGCATCTCTTTCTGATTGATATGTAGATGCATTTGACTTGCGGACCATGTGCCCTGTAAACATCTTCCTGCCATATGGGCTCCCCAGGCATAATCTGATGCATCTGTTGTCAATGTCTGCCTGGCTGTGGGTAAGGTGAATGGCTGTCCCGTGTTGAGGTGACAGGCTTTTGCCCACCATCAAAACTCCTGTTGCAGACAGGGAATGAGGGTAATTATTGTTTCCAGGCTGTGGCCATGTTGAGTCCAAACACTTTTTAGATACCATTGAAGTTTCCTCACATGCAGTCTTGCATATGGAATTAGCAGAATGCAGGATGCCATGAAGCCCAAAACCTGCAGAATTTTTCTTGCAGATTACTTATTTCAAAATGTTGGCAAAGACCCAGTTGTCTGTCTGGCGTGAGACAAGCCATCTGGGCAGTTGTATTTAAGCTTGTACCAGGAATATTATCTCTTGAGAGGGTACGAGTTTTGATTTCTTTTCGTTTACTGTGTACCCTAGGCCTGTTAGTAATGTTTTTACAAACGCCAGATGCTGTAGTAGAGAGTGTCCTTGTTCTCTGCTTGAATAAGGCAGTCGTCCAAGTAAGGATATATTTGAATTCCTCTGTCTGCAAAAAGCAATTACTGGTGCCAGGCATTTTGTGAAGACCCTGGGCGCAGTAGATAAGCCAAAGGGCAGTGCAGAGAATTGGTAATGCATTGAGCCAGCTATAAATCTGAGATATCTTCTGCATGATTGTCTGATTGGGACATGCAGGTATGCCTTTTTTAGGTCTAAAAGTCACAAGCAAAGCCTTCTTGCCCAGCAAGGGCAGAAGCTGCTGCAGAGTTAACATTTTGAATTTTGGAATATCCAGGAATGTGTTCAGGATAGACAGGTCCAGTACTGGTTTCCAGGTTTTGTCCTTTCTGGGCACCAAGAACAGCCTCGAGTAAAATCCTAGTCTCTGCTCTTGCTGTGGTACTTGCTGAATGGCTCTCATGTCCATGAGGGATGAAACTTGTTTTTGTGCCTCTGCCCATTGATTGCGTGGCAGGTCTGGCACACTGTTTTGGCCTTGGCAGGGTGTGAAAATGAAACCTGTAGCCCTGGGATACGATATTTAAGACCCATTTGTCCTGGGTGATCATGTGCCAATTTTGTGCAAAAAGTGCTAGTTTTCCCCCCAAAGGAGCTGCCAGAAGCTAAGTGCATGGTGCTGGCAGGGGAAAGTCAGAGACTTTTTCCTGTATGGCTGTGATTTTTCATCTCCGCTTTTGGAGGTTGAAGCACCCCCATTGTTTAGGCCTGTATGAGCCTTGGGGCTGTGATCTGCCTCTGGGGCATCTGTATCTCCCTCTTGTGGCCTGACACTGGAAAGGACCAATTCTTTGCAGGCCAGTTCCTGCTAAATCTTCAACACCTCTTCTGCTTTAACACCAAACAAGGTATCATGTTGTAATGGAGCATCTAATAATTTTGCTTTAACATGATCGGTCAGATTCTGTTCTTTTAACCAAGCATGTCTCCTAATGACAGAACCTGTAAGAGCGACCCGGCAAGAGGCCTCTAGAGAATTGGTGGGATGTTCCAGGGAGGTGTCAGAAAATAGGGGGAGCTCTACAGGTACAGATGCTCAGAAGACCTTGAGGTCTGCCTGTCCCCTAGTTGGAGTACGAGCAGACTCAAGCGAAGAAGTCAGAACAGGAGTAAGATACAAAGGAAGTTGAGTCGAAATAACTCTCGGCTGGCAGAACACCTTCACCACTTCCAATGCAGAAGTGACTCAGATGTCAATGGCTACTCCTCTGGAGTTGTAGCTCTTGCAGCAGACAACACCAGACCCTCACAGATCCCATGCCCTGAAGGGGGAGTCGGAGCAGAGCTGTTCACCACTGAGGTTCCAAGGGAAAGAAACAGCTCTGAACACTTCAAAGCAGAGGACATTCTCTCTGATCAGATGCCAATGCTTCAGATCAGAGATCCAGCGTGCGACAAAATCAGATCAGATAAATCATCAGAGCAGAGGATGGAAAGGCCATCCAAGCCGATGTACCAACTATGGTAACCCCTGGATCCAAGAGCTCTGAAGCAGGAGGTTAGATCGGAGGAGTTATCAATGGTACAAAGGTATGATGGTGGCTCACGGATCCGGTGGGGGATGGAGCAGGCAAAACCATCTGCATCCTAAGGAATTTCATCTGATCATAATCATACTGTCCATCTACCCTTCAGAAAGGCTCAAGGAAGATCTAATGGAGGATGAAGTGGAGAGATGTCTGGAAGGTTTCTGTGCTGTCCTCTGAAGAAATGGAGGCCTTAAGGCTGGAGACACTACTGCCAAGGGGGAAGTAGAAGTTAGGTGTCGAGGAGTCAGTAATGTCTGAGTGTGATGTGAAGGCTTCGTATCAGACAATTTCAAGATCTTGGCAGGTGGCTCAGTCATAGACCTTTTTGGAGACTGGACAGGAGAACATTTTCTGTGCTCCCTGGGCTCCTTTTGCTTTTTAGTAGGGACTGGAGCTCCTGAGTACTTAGAAGACCCAGCTGTAGAGGAAGTAGCCTGAAGGCGGCGCCCCTTCAAAAGTAGTTTGTTGTGACCGTTACTAATGGCTAGAGCACTGAAACCCACACAGGTGTCACAATCTATATCTAAGTGAACAGGGACCTAGACAGTGCACACACTCCCTGTGGGCATCAGACTATGGGATCATGTGCCCACAGGAAGCGCATTTTTTTAAACCCAGTTGGCTTGCCTTATTTCACAGCCATAACACATACAAGAGAAAAAGTACAGTTTTGTACCTACCATAAATGTAGATGTCCGAACAGGATAGCATCTGCAGTCATAACAAATGGGTTGTCCTGTCGTCAGGCAGCCCTTCGGTCGGCCGGATTCCAAAGTCTGGGTCTGGCCTCGGCTGGTGTCGCACTTCACCCGACATCATCTCTGCTGGTCTTCGGGTATAAAGGCATCAGCCAACGCCATTTTCCTCAGTGTTTCTTGCCCCAGATGCCAGTTGCCCTCTTGGAAAACTAAATTTTGGGTAAATGCCAATGTTTCCAAAAAAAAGGTAGGCAAACACAAAAATAAGCATGTATGTACATATATACAAACAAATACACCATAAGAGATCCCCCCCCCAGCTAGCTATTAGGAGGGTAAATACCCTAGGAATACCACAGAGGGAAGGAGGGTGGGTAATCCTGACTGCAGATGCTATCCTGTTCGGACATCTACATTTATGGTAGGTACAAAACTGTACTATGTCCTTCAAGGATGCATCTGCAGTCATAACAAATGGGTAGAATACCATAGCCAAACTAGGGGAGGAGGAAGAAGAATTATGGTGTAGTTAGGATCCCTTGCAATACAGCAGTGGCAAACCCTGCTCGGGATCTAGAGTATAGAGGTAAGTTATAAAGTTTGGCAAATGTATGCACGGAGGTCCAAGTAGCCGCCTCAATAATGTCCTTGGTTGCCACTCCTCGAAGAAAGCTGTGGTAGTGGCTGTAGCCCTTGTAGAGTGAGGTCTTATGTTCTGTGGAATTGGTTTTCCATGGTAGGAGTAACAGAATCTGATGCAATTTGCTATCCACTTGGAAATTGTTTGTTTGGAAATTGCTTTTCCTTCCCTTCCTGTTGCATAGGCCACTAGAAGCTGGTCAGTTTTTCTATTGCCCTTGGTTCTGTCCAGGTAGTAGCGCAACTGTCTATGTACATCCAAGGTATGCAGCAGTCTTTCCCCCCTGTTCTGTGGATTGGGAAATAAGGTAGGTAGGTGGATTGCCTGGTTTAGAGACACTCTGGATACCACCTTAGGCATAAATGTTGGATTAGTTCTCATGGATACTCTATCTTGATGGAAGATTAGGAAGGGTTGTACTGCCATTAAGGCCTGTAGTTCCGAAACCCTTCTTGCTGAAGTAATTGCCAGTAGGAAAGCAGTTTTCCAGGATAGGTGTTGAAGATCTGCTGTTGCTGCTGGTTCGAATGGAGGGAGTGTCAATTTTTCTAGCACAAAGTTCAAGTCCCATGCTGGTAATGGTGGTTTCCTAGGAGGTTTTACATTCTTGATTCCTCGGAGGAACTGTCTGAGTAGAGGATGTGAGAAGACAGGGGGATCGAAGCTGTATTCTGCAGAAATAGCTGATGCATGTATCTTGATGGAGGAATAGGACAGGCCTGTATGGAGAAGCTCTGCCAAATACTCCAGGATGTTGGCAATATCTATCTTTGACACATCTTTTCCTCTTTCAGTGCTCCAAATGACAAACCTTTTCCATTTCCCTGCATAGTTCCTTCTTGTAGAAGGTCTGTGGGCCTCCAGGATAATGTCTTTAACCCTTTGGGATAAATCTGGGTTAGTTGCTGTTATGTAATGTTCCAGGCAGTTAGTTGCAGAGTCTTTAGATTTGGATGCATGATGTTGTAGTCGTTCTGAGTTAACATCAGAGGCATCAGGGGTAGTGTCCACGTTCTCCCCCGTGACATGCTCCTCAGCAATGGATACCAGTGTTGTCTTGGCCAATTTGGAGCTATCAGAATTATCCTTGGACGCTCCTCTTTGATTTTCAGTAGTATCTTGTGCATCAAAGGAAGAGGTGGGAATGCATATGCTCTCAGGCCTTTCCAACTGAAGGATAGAGAGTCCACCTTCCATGCAAGTGGGTGGTATGTCCTTGTGCAGAATTTCTTGAGCTGGTGATTGAGTGGGGATGCGAACAGGTCTATTTGTGGCATTCCCCATTTCTGTGTGATGGCCTTGAAGATGTCCGGGTGTAGCATCCATTCGTGAGCATCCGAGGTAGTTCTGCTTAACATGTCTGCTAGGATGTTTTCTTTTCCCGGTACAAATATTGCCTGTAACTGAATGTTGTAGCTCAGAGCCATATTCCATAGGTCCAGAGTCATTCGGCATAGGGGGTATATGAATGAGTGCCTCCCTGTTTGTTGATGTACCACATGACTGTGGTGTTGTCTGTCCTTATCATCAAATAGCCTTCTTTGAGGAATGGTCTGAAATTCTGGATTGCTAGTTTTACTGCCAGCATTTCTTTTAGATTTATGTGCAGGTGCAGTTGATCTGGGGTCCATAATCCTTGTATGCATTTGTCCAGCATGTGGGCCCCCCAGCCTAGGTCTGAGGCGTCCGTTGTGATGGTTTGGCTTGCTTGAAAGTGGTGGAAGGGCAAGCCTGGGTTTGACTGGCATGCCTGAGCCCACCATAGGAACTCTTGTTTCAGGCATGGGATTAGTGGTATCTCGGTTTCTAAGCTGTGCCTGTGTTGAGACCATAAGTTCTTTAGGTACCACTGTAGTTTTCTCATATGCAATCTGGCACGGGGGACCAGGATTATGCATGATGCCATGAAGCCCAAGGCCTGCAGTACTTTCCTTGCTGTTAGTTTGTTCTGCTTTGTTAATGCCAAGAAGTAATGAGGGAGTTGTTCTTGTTTTTCTGCAGTTAGGAATGCCATTTGTTTTACTGTGTCCAATTCTGCACCCAAGAATGTTTTTGTTTGGGATGGTATTAGTCTTGACTTTTTTAAGTTGACTGTGTATCCCAGGGCTTGTAGTAAGCAAATGACTCTTTGTAAGTCTTTTGTCAGTTTGCTTTTGTTGTCCGCTTGTATCAGGCAGTCGTCCAGGTATGGATAAATTTGGATTCCCTGTAGCCTGCAATGAGCGATTACTGATGCCAGGCATTTTGTGAATACTCTGGGCGCAGTAGATAAGCCAAAGGGCAATGCTGAGAATTGATAATGCTCTGATCCTGCAAGAATTCTGAAGTATCTTCTGCAATTTGGTCGTATGGGGACGTGCAGGTATGCCTCCTTGAGATCTAGAGTTACCAGCCAACACTCCTTGCCCAGCATGGGAAGAAGTTGCTGTAGGGTCAGAATTTTGAATTTTGGGACAATAATGAATGTGTTTAAGGCGGACAGGTCGAGAATAGGTCTCCAACTTTTCTCTTTTCTTGGTACTAGGAAGAGTCTGGAGTAGAATCCTTTGCCCTGTTCTGTTGGTGGTACTCTTTCCACAGCTCTCATCTTTGTTAATTGAGCTATCTGCTTTAGAGCTTCTGTTTTCTGATTTGGAGGTAGGTTTGGCATTCCTCTTTTTACTGGTAAGGTGTGGAAGTGAAACCTGTAGCCTTGGTCTATGGTATGCAAAATCCACTTGTCTTTTGTGATATAGTGCCAATTTTTTGGAAATAAGGCTAACTTTCCGCCTAAGGGTGCTGCTATTTGTTCCCTGGTAGGCAGTGTCAGAGCCAAGTCACTGTGATTGTCCTGTTGCAGTGGCAGTGGTTGTGTCTGTGGCTCGCTGGTTATTGCCTTGCCACTGGCGTCCTCTGTAGGCACCTCCTCTGGATTGATTTCTGCCTCTGGAACGTCTATTCCTGCCTCTCTGAGATTTAGAGGAGTCTGGAAAGGACCAATTTTTGGAAGGCCAGTTCCTGCTAAACCTTGGGGGCTGAACCTGTAAGAAATCTTTAACTGTTTGTACAGATTTTGCCTTCTCTTCCATTTTCTTCATTACTTGCTGAGCAGGAGAACCAAATAGACTGGCCTTATCCATAGGAGCATCTAACAGCTTTGCTTTAACATGATCCGGCAAGACCTGTTCTTTCAACCATGCATGCCTTCTTATAACTGTGCCAGTCATGGCTGATCTAAATGAAGCCTCCAGTGCATCATAGCCACATTTTAAAGAATGGTTACTAACCTGCTGAATGTTATTCACCATTTCTAAAACATATTTCTTATCTAAGGAGTCATCAGAGGACAGTTTCTTAGTTAACTGATCAAGCATAAACTCTTTGTATTGGATCATATGAAACTGACAGTTCAAAGCTCTAGCTGAGAGAGTGGCAGAGGTGTAAACTTTTTTACCCCATCTCTCTAAGGACCTGGATTCCCTTTCAGAAGGGAGAGGGTTTTTTTGCTGAGGTCGAAGCTACTGCCTTAGGCCCCTGGGAGATAGTCTCAGGATCTGCAAGTGGGGCCTTGTATAGGTGGTGATGAGTGTCCGGTACTCTGTAAAACCTATCTGGTTTGGCCGGGGCTGGAGGTAAAGTATCAGGAGCAGTGCAAACATCATTAAATGCATCATCCACAACAGGCAGAACTGGAGGTATAGCTAAGGGCCTATGTTGCAGTAAGTGTAAAAAGGTCCTAAGCCTTTTTCTTGAATCTGAGAAATCTTGTCCCTGCCATTGGAATTGCTCTCTCATGGCATGTAAGGTTTCCCCAAAGGAAAATTCCTCTGGTGGAGAGGCAGATGGAATAGATTCTTCAGCATTAGAATCTTCATAAGTAGAAAAAGGAGCCTCTGGATGGTCTGTAATGTCTGAATCATCAGAAGAATCATCTGAGGACACTGGCTCTGGGGGCTCTGCTCTAGGTCTCTTTTCTGGAGGCTGAGAGGCCCTGTCTGGGTGAGATTGGGATCCCCTTATTAAAGAGATGAGATCCTCTGCCAGAGTAAGCATTTGAGAACTGGAACTGGGCCTGTGTGAGGGGGGCTTAACAGGCACCGATTTAGCAGTTTTGGCTGCTTTAGCCCTGGCAAAGGCCTTAATAGACATGGCTGCAGGAGGCCTAGCAGCACCACGTGCTGGGGTAGAGACATCCAAAGGGATGGTGTCTGATAATTCTATAGGAACCACGTTAGTAGGCAAAACTTCAAAGGCCGATTCAACTAGGGTAGCAGGAGCCTCGGTAGTAGTCATGGATTCGGCTGAAGATTGACCCGTTTGCTCGGTTTCGCCGAAACAGAGACACTTCGCGGTTTGCTTAACCGTGGTTTCGCCGAAACCGCGACCGCGAGTGTCGGTCTTTTCTTTCGTTTTTAACAATTTGAGAAGTCGGAGGATCCGGCGGCATAATGTACGCAAAATCTGAGCGAAAAACTGTTCAGCAAACTCCGACCGCGCCTAAGCGTTCGTCGGTTGAAGGAAGCACAGGCTAAACAGGCTGCTACGTCGTGGTCTGGGCCTAAACAAGGTAAGCAGTAAGAGTGGAAATCTTTATGAGGTATATGTTTCCCACAAGTTAAACAGTTATTTACTTTTTCTGACATCGGCTGAGGCAAGAAAGAGTCCCCAACGGGTACTTAGCTTTTAGAAGTCTTGAGTAGTATTCGGTAGTAGTAATCTCTGGATCTGACCGACCGGCACTTGCGAACAGCTTCTGCTTGGCCGCCGCAAGAAAGACTGAGGAAAATGGCGTCGGCTGATGCCTTTATACCCGAAGACCAGCAGAGATGACGTCGGGTGAAGTGCGACACCAGCCGAGGCCAGACCCAGACTTTGGAATCCGGCCGACCGAAGGGCTGCCTGACGACAGGACAACCCATTTGTTATGACTGCAGATGCATCCTTGAAGGACATCTACAAAGGGGGGGAGACCACCAAAAATGGTAGGAAAGCTGGACCAGATGGTAAATAAGTTTTATAGAGGACAGAAACCCGAAAAAACAAAAGTTGTTTAGAGGGTAAGGGAGAGTGACAGAAATATGCAAAGAAAAAATTGTTAAAGTTTAAGATGTAAATTTACTCATGGCCCAAAAGGAGCTACAAAAGAAGGAAATTCCGACTTGATTGAAGGGTGGTAAACAAGATCTGGGGGGGACAGGGGCGGTAAGGGCAAGGGAGGAGCTCAAGAGTTGGATTCTAAGCTGTAGAAGCATCAGAGTCTGATCAGAAGTTCGGATCCAAACCCGCAGGTTGAGGAAAAAAATGAAAATGACATCAGATCTTGTGATGACTTCTGCTGGACAGGTGGAAGAGAAGGGTGAACATGTGTTATATATGGCCAAAAGGGAGTCACCAGCAAGATTCTGGAGGAGTCCTAAATGATCTTGTGCAGGACCCTGGGAAGCAGAGGAAAGGAAAGCAAGCATATATAAACATTCCCTTCAAGAAAAAGGGATGGTATACACCTTTCATGTCAGACGGCTTGGGACACTGAACAGAACTGAAGAAATTGTCAGTTCAAAAGGGAGGCAAAAAGATCCACTTAAAGAAATATCCCACCAATGTACTATGCCCAGACAAATCTATGAAGCAACCACTCCTGCGACTGTGTTCTGGACCTGCTCAGTCTGTCACAAGGTTGTGTTCTGAAGGTATACAGACTGCTTAGAGGGTTACCTGACATCAGATAGCAAAGTCCCAGGACTGAACAGCTGGTCTACAGAGAAGAGACTGTACACCCCCGCTCCCGTTTCTTGGATATCCCATGACTATGGCTGGTCTTTAAAGATCTTTAGAGGGCCTGCAGTCCAAAAAGGATGGACGGTCTATACAGCAAGAATGAGCACCCTCATCTCTTCTATGTTGATGTGGTCTGATCACTGATGAAGGGGGCCAGAAACAATGAATCTTCAGATTGTTGGAAGATACTCCCCACACTGAATGGAGGAGTCTGTGAAAAACTCAAGTAGAGGCACAAGTCTGAAAAGGCATTTCTGAATTGAGAGAGCGCTGATGAATCCACCAATGAAACTCGAGTTTGAGGCAGAGTAGTAGAGGAACTGTAATCTCTAAAGGGTGTCAATGCTGTTGCCAAACCACTCTAAGGTGCCACTGCAGCTTTTTCATATGAAGTTTGACAAAGAGAATCATGGATGCCACAAACTACAAGTCTCAGATATTCCCTTGACGGAAAAGGGGAGCAGAGAATGGAAGGTTATTCGAGACAGAACCTTGGGTAAGTACAGTTGTGTACACTTATCATAAATGTAGATGTTAGAGTGTATTCACTGTTGCAGTCATTACATTTGGGTAATCTGCAGGCAGGTTGCCCTCAGTCGGCCTGAATTCCAAAGTCTTGGGTCCTGTGTTGGTTTCAGTCTTCTCTTCCGTGATGTCAGATCGTCAGGGGTATAAAACATGCAGCCGCCATTTTCTTTAGTTTTTCTTCCCCCGATGTCAGGTGCCCCCAAAAAGGTAGCAATATTATATATATATATATATATATATATATATATATATATATATATATATATATATATATATATATATGTATATATATATGTATATATATATATATATATATGTATATATATATATATATATATATATATACATATACATATATATATATATATATATATATATATATATATATATATATATATATATACATATACATATATACATATACACACACGTACACACACAAACATGCATCAATATAAACTTTACCTTCATCTACAAGCAAATACACCACATAAGTTGTAGAAGATAGTGAAGGAAAAATAAACTTCAGAATGACAGCGGGATGGCAGGAGGGTAACCTTGACTGCAACAGTGAATACACTCAAACATCTACATTTATGGTAAGTGTACACAACTGTCCTATGTTCTTAGTGTTTCACTGTTGCAGTCATTATATTTGGGTTGAATCTCAAAGTTATGGTTGGGAGGCTGGAGCTAAACAGCATTAGGTGCGGTTATAAGGCCCTGCAGTGGCAAAGCCTGCCCTGGACTTAGTAGAGAGGCAAATGGTAATGCTTTGTAAAGGTGTGAACAGAACTCCAAGTAGCAGCCTCTAGAAAGTCTTTGGTTGGTACTCCTCTGAGAAAGGCTGCTGAAGTAGCTGCAGCTCTGGTGGAATGAGACCTAATGCCCTTCGGCACAGGTTTACCATGATCTTGATGGATGAGAAGGAGAAGCCTTTGTCCAGCATCTCAGTTAAGTATTGTAGTATCTGAGGAATGTTTGGGACGAGAGAATCAAGGCTGTGAGCTAGTTTACAGGCACAGAATCTCTTCCATTTATCCGAATAGGCTTTCCTGGTACTAGGCCTTCTGGCCTCCAGAATGACATCCATAACAGCTTTGGAGAGAGGCATTGCTTGCTTGACTAAGGAATCTTCCATGCAGCTAGATTTAAGGTCTTTAGCTGGCTTTGTAGCATTTGATTGTTGTGCTGAGTCAGCAGATGTGGAATTTGAGGCAAAATCCAGGGTGGTTCTTGTGCTAAGATCCTTAAGATTGGGTACCAGTGCTGGCATGGCCAGTCTGGTACAATCAGGATAATCTTTGGCTCTTCTTGCCTGGTTTTTATGAGTACCTTTGGCAGGAGAGGTAGTGGTGGGAAAGCATATACTTGTAGGTTCTCCCAGCTGAATGAGAGGGCATCCACTTTCCATGCTTGTGGATGGTAACTCCTTGTGCAGAATTTTTGTAGCTGGCAGTTTATTGGGGATGCAAACAGATGTCCGGGCTTCACCATTTCTGTGTGAATATTCGTGGGTTCAATTCCCATTCGTGGGGATCCATGATGTTTCTGCTCAAGTAGTCTGCCAGTGTGTTTTTCTCTCCTGGCAGGAATTGTGCTTGCAGATTAACTTGAAGGTATATAGCTGTGTTCCACAAGGTCATGGCTTGTCTGCATAGGGCGTAGGAGTGAGTGCCCCCTTGCTTGTTTATGTACCACGTAGCTGTGGTGTTGTCTGTCTTTAGCAGTAGTTTCCCTGGATGCAGCAGGTCCTTGAAAGCTATAAGGGCATTTTGTACAGCTATCTCTTTTTGATTGATGTGAAGATGACTTTGTTCTGCGGGCCACATGCCCTAAATACATGCCTGCCATGTGTGCTCCCCCAGGCGTAATCCGATGCATCTGTTGTCAGTGTTTGCCTGGCTGTGGGTTGTGTAAAAGGCTGTCCCTTGAGGTGACAAGCTTGAGCCCACCATTGAAACTCCTGTTGAAGGCAACGGATTAGTGGTATAACTGTTTCCAAACTGACAGTGTTGAGACCATATATTCTTTAGGTACCATTGTATTTTCCTCATATGCAGTCTGGCACATGGAATTAGTAGTATGCAGGATGCCATGTAACCCAAGGCCTGCAGAATTTTTTTTGCAGGGATTTGGGTCTTTGTTGCCATCAATTGAAAGTATTGAGTCAGTTGTCCTTGCTTGTCTGGCGTGAGATAAGCCATCTGGGCCGTTGTGTTGAAGCTGGCACCCAGGAATATAATCTCTTGTGAGGGCACTAGTTTTGATTTCTTTTCGTTTACTGTGTACCCCCAGGCAACTTAACTTTTTTACAAACGCCATATGCTTTAGAAGAATGTCCTTGCTCTCTGCTTGAATCAGGCAGTCGCCCAGGTACAGATAAATTTGAATTCCTTTCTGTCTGCAAAATGCAATTACTGGTGTCAGGCACTTTGTCTTATCTACTGCGCCCAGGGTCTTCACAAAGGGCAGTGCAGAGAATTGGTAGTGCATTGAACCAGCTATGAATCTGAGGTATCTTCTGCAGTTTTTTCTGATAGGGACATGCAGGTATGCCTCCTTGAGGTCCAAAGTCATGAGCCAAGCTTTCTTCCCAGCATGGGAAGAAGCTGCTGTAGTGTCAACATTTTGAATTTTGGAACATCCAGTTAAGTGTTTAGAGACGAAAGATCCAGAATGGGCCTCCAGGCTTTGTCCTTTCTGGGTACCAGAAAGAGTCTTGAGTAAAATCCTTGTCCTTGCTCCTGTGATGGTACCTTTTGAATAGCTCTCATATCCATGAGTGCTGTAATTTGTTTTTGAGCCTCTGCCCATTGATTTGGTGGCAGATTTGGCATTCCTTTTAACCTTGGCAGAGTGTGAAAGTGGAACCTGTAACCTTGAAATACAATGTTGAGAACACATTTGTCTTTGGTGATCATTTGCCAATTGTGGTAGAAGAGTGCCAGTTCTCCTCCCAAGGGGGCTGCCAAGAGGGATTTGTTTGGCAGCTGTAGTGGGAAGTCACCGGAGCTGTTTTTTATATGGTTGGGGCCTGTCTTCCCCTTTTTTCTGGCCTGATGCAACCCATTGTCGAAGCCTGTAAGGACCTTGTGTTTGACCTCTACCTCTTGGACTTCTGTATCTTCCCCTTTGAGGTCTGTCTGTAATTGGAAAGTACCAATTTTTAGTTGGCCAGTTTCTGCTAAATCTAGAGGCTAAACCTGTAAGAAATCCTTCACCGTTTGCATAGATTTTGCCTTATCCTCCATTTTCTTTAATACATCTTCCGCCTTAACTCCAAACAACACATCCTGCTGCAAAGGTGCATCCAATAGTTTTGCTTTAACATGATCTGGTAACGTATGTTCTTTTAACCAAGCATGTCTTCTAATGACAGAGCCTGTAAGCGCTGCTCTGCAGGAGGCCTCTAGAGAATCAAAACCATATTGCAAAGTATGCTTTCCCACTTGTTCAGCTGCATGCAATAAATCCTGCATCTCTTTAAAATTAGGAGGATCTGATTCTGGTAGCATTTTTTGTTTCAACTGAGACAGTAAAAATTGCTGATATTTTAGCATTTGAAACTGGCAATTTAAGGCTCTTATTGCTAAAGTTGCAGACATATACACTTTCTTTCCCCCATCTGTCTAATGCTCTGGAATCTCTGTCAGAGGGAACTGGATTCTTGGCTGATGCGGCCTTAACTCCCTTGGGTCCCTGAGAAATAGTTTCAGGGTCAGCTACATGGCTTTTATACAGAAAATTATGTGCGTCAGGGACTCTGTAGTATCTGTCAGGTTTAACAGGGGCTGGAGGTAAGGAATCAGGATTTAAGATGGATTTAGTATACACATCATCCACAATATCTAACACTGGCGGAATAGCAAGGGGTCTGTGTTGAGGTAATAAAAGGAAGTCTTCTGAGCCTTTTCTTGGATTCTGAGTAATCCTGGCCTTCCCAGTGGAAATGCTCCCTCATGGTATGTAGGATTTCCCTGAAGAAGTAGTCCTCAGGCAGTGAGGCTGACTGAATTGATTCCTCAGCATCAGAATCCTCATAAAGGGGTAAAGAGTATCCTAGGTCTGAGGATGAATCAGAAGAGATGGACACCTGGTCGGATGAGTCATAGTCTGCATCCTGTCTAGGCCTTTTATCAGGAGGGGGATGAGACCCCCTGATCAGAGTGATTAGGTCTTCGGCCATTTTGAGCATTTGTTTCTTAGGCATGGAGGCCTGCCCTGGAGAATTCTGTATTTGTTTCTCTGATTTTAAAGGAGGCTTAGACTTAGCTGAGGGTTTAATGCTTAACTGAGTAGGTCTGAATACACCCTCTGAAGCTGTGGGTTGCTCAGCTACTCCGGATCCCTCTGAAAGGTTAGTCTCGGTAGGCTGAATAACTTGTACGTCGGAAGGCCCAGCCATCTCCACGTGGGAGTCAGAGGCAGCCTGTGGTTCTAAAGCAGCGATCATCTAGGGCTGCGAAGGTGCCTAGCTGAAAACCGGAGAACCTGCGAATGGCCTAGAAGAGGCTTCGTAGTCAGTTTTGGGCCTCGGATGCCTATCCTTGTCTTTGCGCTTCTTGTGTATTCCGGTCGTCGGAAGATCCGACGGCATGGTATAATTGAATTTTCTACAAAATAATGTCGGGCAAAATCAGACGTTTAATAGTGCGCTTGTTAAATGTAGCACAAAACCGACAACCAGTGACATAGTGGTTTGGGCCTAGGCATGTGATACAATAGGAATGGAAATCCTTGAGGTATTTGCTTCCCAAAAGAAATACAGTTATTAACTTTTACTGACATCGGTCTGAGGCAAGAGAAGGTTTCCCCAACGGGGTACTTAGCTTTGTAGAAGACTTCGGTTCTTGATTCGGAATGAAAATCTCAGGAGACGGCCGACAGGCACTTGCGAACTGCTTTTGCTTCGGGCACCACGCGGCAAGAAAGACTGAAGAAAATAGTGTCGGCTGCATCTTACATACCCCCGTCGCACTGATGTCAGGGAGGAGGCGACAGCAACAGACGCCAGAGCAAGACTTTGGAACTCAGGCCAACTGGGGAACCGCCTGACGGCAGGATAACCCAAGTGTAATGACTGCAGCAGTGTAACACCATGAACATCTGTAGAGAAAAAACCTTGTCCTTTCTCCTGTTCTGGTTGAATGGCCCCCATGTTCATGAGGGACTTAACCTGTTTCTGTGCCTCTGCCCATTGATTTTTGGGCAGATCTGACCAACCGTTTGCCATTGGCAGTGTGTGGAAATGGAATCTGTATCCCTGTGTTACTATGTTTAGTACCCACTCGTCCTGGGTTAACTGCCAATTTTGAGCAAAAAGTGCCAATTTCCCCCTAAGGGTTGCTGTCAAAAGATAAGTGCTTGGTGCAGGCAGAGGGAAGTCATTGGGACTGTTTTCTGTAGGTTTGCACTTTATCTCCTCCTGATTTGGAGGTAGATGCGCCCCATTGCTTTGACCTGTATGCATCTTGCATCTGGAACGCTTAGGGCGTCTGGATTTGCCCCTTTGAGCTCTGTCCGACACAGGAAAGGACCAATTTTTTGTAGGCCAGCGTCTACTGAATCTTGTTGGCTGCACTTGTAAGAATTCTTTAACCGTTTGCATAGACTTAGCTTTGTCTTCCATTTTCTTTAAAACCTCTGCCTCAATACAAAACAAAGAATCATGCTGTAAAGGTGTATCTAACAGTTTAGCTTTAACATGATGAGGCAAATTTTGTTCCTTTAACCAGGCATGCCCTCCTAATCACAGATCCAGTAAGTGCGGTCCTGTAGGAGGCCTCTAATGAATCAAAACCACATTGCAAAGTATGCTTTCCAACTTGTTCAGCTGCATGCAATAATTCCTGCAATTCTTTATTTTCTGCACATTCTTAAATCATCATTTTCTGTTTCAGCAATCCCATAACATATTGTTGGTACTTAAGCATGTGAAATTGACAGTTTAAGGCCCTGACTGCCAAGGTTGCAGATGTATAAACCTTTTTGCCCATCTGTCTAGTGCCCTTGCATCTCTGTCAGAGGGGGAAGGGTTTTTTGCTTTTGAAGCCTCAACTCCCTTTGGACCCTGTGAAATAGTTTCAGGGTCAGCAGCAGGGTTTCTAAATAAAAACTTATGTGAGTCAGCGACCCTGTAATATCTGTCAGGCTTACTGGGAGCCAGAGGTAAGGAGTCAGGGGTCAAGCTTGACTCCGAAAACACATCCACCATGTCTAAAACAGGGGGAATGGCTAAAGGCTTGTGCTGAGGGAGAAGGAAATCCCGAGTCTCTTGATTCTGAGAAGTCTTGACTCTCCCAGTGAAAATTCTCCCTCAAAGTATGCAAGGTTTCTCCAAATGAATAATCCTCTGGAGGAGATGCGGATGGAATGGACTCCTCAGCATGAGAATCCTCATAGGGAGGTATAGATAAATTCCTGATCAGAAGAGGAATCAGAAGAAATAGAAACTTGATCTGAAGATTCATAATCAGTGTCTTGCCTAAGCCTCTTATCTGGAGGGGGATGGGTACCCCTGATCAAGGTAATAATGTCTTCAGCCATTTTGATCATCTGCTTTTTAGGCATAGAGGCCTGTGCACTTGGCTCAAGCGTCTGTTTTTTAGTTTTAGAAGTTGCCTTTGCCTTTGGTTTTGCAGCTGTCTGTTTGATATAAAAATGTTGAGGCCTGAATACACCCTCAAAAGCCGGTACCTGCTCAGCGGCTCCAAACCCATCTGGGGGAAGATGCATCCGTCGGTCCCAATACCTTGAGTATCTTGTGGCATGCTGGACACCACATGGGTGTCGGTAAAGGCCAGCGACTCGAAGGTAGCGGGTATCAGAGGCTGCAAAAGTGCCTCACTGAGTACCGGCAACTGGCTTAGGAGAAGCTTCGTCGGTTTTGGATCTCAACTGCCTATGTCCTTTTCTTTGCGTTTTTAGGTACTCCAGTATTCAGATAGCTATCCAACGACATTTCTGGGTAGTTAAATCTGTTTCCAAAGTATTTTGATGCAAAAATATACAGACGCTTAGTGTGTTGGTTAAATCTAGCACAAAATTGATAGCCAAGCACGTTGTGATCAGGGCCTAGGCAAGAAATACAGTATAAATGGAAATCCTTATGAGGTATTTGCTTCCCACAAGTAAAACAATCAACTTTTTCTGACATCGGTAAAAAGCCAGAAAAAAAGTTTCCCCAACGGGGTACTTAGCTTTAGTGAAGACTGTAGTTCTGAAACTCAAACATGAATATTTCAGTAGTCGCTGACTGGCACTTGCGAAATGCTTCTACTTTGGGCACCGCTCGGCAAGAAAGACTACAGAAAATGGCGTCTGCTGCATCTTTTATACCCCTGACGACCTGACGTCATGGAAGAGAAGACAGAAACTGACGCATGACCCAAGACTTTGGAATTCAGACCGACTGAGGGCAACCTGCCAACAAATTACTCAAATGCAATGATCGCAACAGTGAAACACGAAGAACATATGGTTTGAAATTTTGCATTCCAGAAAAATGTGGTCTTAAATTCTTGAGACTGATTGTGAACCCCAAACTGGGCAGAAGGAGAACATGACAAAGTGTAAATTCTGAAGCAGCAGAGATTGAGAAGCAGCCTGAAGAAGCAGGTCATCCAAACAAGGGAATATCTGGATTCCACAAAGCCTACAAAAGGCTATCACAGGGGCCAGAAATCTGGTGAATACCCTCTGGAGGGCAGAAAGACCAGAGAGCAAAGCACAGAACTGAAAATGAGAGGAAGAAAGAGAAATGTAAAAACTTCCTGAAGAGAGGATGAACACAGACAGTCAACAGGTGCCCTTCAGATTTAGAGAGACCAGAAATGCAGTCTAAAGCAAGACAGGAACAAAGTATAGATGGAAAGGATCTTGGAAGTCAGAATCTTTAGAAAGGTGCCGAGAAAGGATAGGTCTAGGATGAGTCTCCATGGCCCCTCTTTTCTGGGTAGCAGAAACATCCTGGAATAAAACTCCAATCCTTGTTGGCAGTCTGGAACAAGTCAGATGGTTCCCTGACCTAATAAAATTTGGCAGGATCACAAAAAAGTGAGGAAGTTGGTCTGAAGGAGGTTGAGGTCCCATACTATATAACTGATAAAGGAAAGTACCCAGGAGTCTGAAGACCAGTCAAGGTACTGAGCAAACCCTGGGTAAAATCCTGCCACTCCTTATGAGGACCTTTAGCAATCGGAGGTATAGATTTGGTTTTCTGCTTCTTTTTCAATGGGATGTTAGCTTTGACAAACCTAGGAGGCACTAGGCCATGCCTAAACTATTAAGGGTACCAGGAACCTCTTCTCTAACTGGAATTTGGGGAATCCACCTAAGCTCTTCAGAAATTATCAACCATGGTCCCCTTAACATTAGTGACTGACATTTGTACAGCCTCAGAGGACATGTGAGAAGCTGTTCTATGCCAGCCTCCAACTAAGTTGCTGCAGATGAAAAGTACAGTTTTGTACCTACCATAAATGTAGATGTTCGAGGATCCACATTGCTGCAGTCCTAACTATTGGGGGTAGTCCGCTGTCCAGTCGGCCCGAATACCAAAGTATATGGCTGACGTCGGTCAGGGCGCATTAGACTGACGTCAGTACGTCAGGGTACTAATGCGCATGACAGACGTCATTATCCTCAGTCTTTTCTTGCCCCAGATGTCAGAAGACCCTAAAAAGACAAGGCCCAATATACCTGCACCAAAAATATGTACAATATATACAAAATTATCAGCATATAACCTCACCTACACAACCACCCCTAAACACAGAGGGGAAGGAGGGAGGGTAAATTGGACTGCAGCAATGTGGATCCTCTAACATCTACATTTATGGTAGGTACAAAACTGTACTATGTTCTTCATTCCACATTGCTGCAGTCCTAACTATTGGGTAGAATCCCAAAGCAGAGGTAAGGGAGGCTGGCAAATCATAAAGAAGCAGGAGCTGACAACATGCCTTGCAAAATAGCTGTGGCAAAACCAGCCCTAGACTTAGAGTAGAGAGGAAGGTGATAATGCTTAGAGAAAGTATGCACTGAACTCCAAGTAGCTGCCTCCAAAATATCCTTAGTTGCCACCCCTTAGAAATGCTGTTGAAGTGGCAGTAGCCCTAGTGGAATGAGGCCTAATCCCAGCTGGAATCTCCTTGCCATGATGGGAATAACAAAATGCAATGCAAAACCCAATCCACCTAGAAATAGTTTGTTTTGACACAGGCTTGCCCTGCGAACTCAAAGCAAAAGAAACAAACAACTGCTGAGACTGCCTAAAATCCTTAGTCCTGCTTAAATAATAACGCAATTGCCTGTGTACATCTAAAGTGTGCAAAATCTTTTCCCCTTTATTTTGGGGTCTGCATAAAAGTAGGCAAATGAATAGTTTGGTTTAAAGCCACACTAGAAACCACCTTAGGCATAAAGGAAGGATTAGTGCGTAATGATACCCTATCCTTATGGAAAATCAAAAGGGCTCTACTGCCATAAGGGCCTGCAACTCAGACACCCTTCTTGCAGAAGTAATAGCCAACAGAAAAGCAGTCTTCCATGACAAGTATTTCAATTCAGCAGTAGCCGCAGGCTCAAAAGGTTGTAGAGTAAGTTTTCACAACACAAAATTGAGATCCCAAGCAGGAGTAGGAGCTCTACGTGGGGTCTTATATTCTTTGCCCCTCTAAGAAACTGCTTGAACAAAGGATGCGAAAACAATGGTGGGTCACAATCATAGTGAGCTGAAATTGCTGCAGCATGAATCTTAATGGAAGAGAAGGACAAACCTTTGTCCAATAACTCAGTAAGATATTGAAGAGCCACACTCAAATTAGGCTCAGAAATCTCCAAATTCTTTGCTGTACTCCAAAATAAAAATCTCTTCCATTTTTCTGCGTACACTTTCCTTGTACTAGGTCTTCTAGCTTCCATAATCACATTTAAAACTTGTTGAGGAAGTTGAGACCTGCTGTGTTTCAACACAGAATATGCCAGGCTGTTAGATGAAGAGAGTGAAGCTTGACATTGAGCAGATGACCGTCCTTCTGAGATAACAGATGTGGAATCAAAGGTAAAGGCCATGGAGGCTTCCTTACCAGACTCCTTAGTAGTGGGTACCAGTGTTGCAGAGGCCAATCTGGAGCTATTAAAATCATCCTTGGCTTGTCTTGTCTGACCTTTAAGAGCACCTTTGGAAGAAGAGGCAGAGGTGGAAAGGCATACACATGAAGATTTTTCCAACTGAAAGAAAGAGCATCCACTTTCCAAGCTGTGTGATGAAACCCCTTTGTGCAAAACTTTGGCAGCTGGTGGTTTAGTGGAGAAGCGAACAGATGTCTGGAGTTCCCCATGACACTGTCAATTTCTGAAATACATGAAGATCCAGTTTCCACTCGTGGGGATCCATGATTTGTCTGCTTAACACATCTGCTAAGGAGTTCTGTGCTCCCGGCAGAAACCTTGCCTGAAGAGTTAGTTGCAAGCTGAGCGCAGTCTCCCATAAAATCATTGCTTGCCTGCATAGAGGATAAGAATGTGTTCCCCCTTGTTTGTTGATGTACCACATGACAGTTGTGTTGTCTGTTAGAATCAACACCTGCCCTGGAAGAAGTAACTCCTTGAAAGCCATTAATGCAAACTGGACTGCTAACATCTCCTTCATGTTGATATGTAGATGCTGTAGTCTGGCAGGCCACTTGTCTTGTATCCACTTTCCATTTAGATGAGCTCCCAAGCAATGTCCGAGGCATCTGTCGTTAAAATCTGACTCGCCTCTGGCCGGGTCACAGAGAGTCCCTTGTTTAGGTGACATTCCTGAGCCCACCACAAAAATTCTTTTGAAGGCAAGGTATTATTTGAATGACAGTGTCCAAATCCTGGCAGTGCTGTGTCCATACATTTTTGAGATACCATTGCAGCTTCCTCATATGCAGTTTGGCATTGGGAAGCACCAGAATACAAGATGCCATGAACCCTAATGCTTGAAGGACTGTCCTTGCAGTCAGCACGGACTGATGAGATAGTTGATGGAAGTAAAGGGATAGACTCTTTTGTTTGTCCGGGGTTAAGAAGGCCATCTGGGCTGCTGTATTCAGTCTCACACCCAGAAAGCACATGTCTTGAGAGGGTACTAGACTGGACTTTATTTCGTTCACAGAATACCCTAGGCATCTTAGCACTGCTATAACATATTCCAGATGCTGTAGAAGGTCTTCCTTTTCTTGAGCCAGAATCAGGCAGTCGTCCAAGTAAGGATAGATTTGAATTCCTTTTAGCCTGAAGTAAGCTATCACTGGAGCCAGAACCTTTGTGAATACTCTGGGCAGTAGATAAGCCAAAGGGCAATGCAGAGAACTGATAATGAGAATTTCCAGCTCAGCAGATACTTCCTGCAACTTAGTCTTATAGGCACATGAAGGTAAGCTTCCTTGAGATCTAAAGTTACCATCCAGTGATCTTTGCCCAGCAGAGGTAAAAGCTGTTGTAACGTCAACATCTTGAACTTGGGAATGTCCAGATAAGTGTTGAGGATAGATAAATCCAAAATTGGTCTCCACGTGTTCCCCTTCTTTGGTACTAGGAACAGGCGAGAATAAAATCCTAGGCCCCTTTCTGATACAGGGACTGGCTGAATGGCCCCTATTTGGAGTAACAGAGAAATTTGCTTGTGAGCCTCTTTCCTTTGTGGAGGAGGAACGTCTGGCATGCCTTTGAAAGGGGCAATGTATGGAAATAAAACCTGTAACCGTGGTGAATGATATCCAACACCCATCTGTCTTGAGTAATTAAATCCCAATTTTCTTTGAAAAGAGACAGTCTTCCTCCCAAAGGAGCTGCCAGGCGAGAATCTACTGGCAGCTGAAAAGGCAGGTCATTGGGTCTGTTTACGAAAGGACTGACCCCTGCCCTCACCAGAAGTCTGAGCAGGTGAACTCCTGTTCTAGGCCTAAAAGAACCTTGAGCTCTGCCCCTACCACATCTAGACCTACCCCTAGACTGGGAATCATAAGCAGGATATGTCCATCCCTTAGTAGGCCAATTTCTACTAAACTTGGTGGCTGCACCTGCAAAAAATCTTTAACAGTTTGCATAGACTTAGCTTTGTCCTCCATTTTCTTTAAAACTGCTTCCACAGGCGAACCAAACAACACATCAGACTGTAAAGGAGCATCCAAAATCCTTGTCTTAACATGCTCAGCTAAATTCTGATCCCTCAACCAGGCATGCCTGCGAAGAACAGAACTAGTGGCAGCCACCCTCGAGGAGGCCTGTACAGCATCAAAACCACATTGCAAAGAATGCTTACCCACTTGTTCAGACACATGAACTAAATCCAGCAACTCTTTACACTCAATACCTTCCGCCAAAGCATCCACCTTAGATTTCAATTGTGAAAGGAGATAATTTTGATATTTTAGCATGTGAAACTGACAATTCAACGCCCTCATGGCTAAAGTGGAAGAAGTATACACTTTCTTTCCCCACCTATCCAAAGCCCTTGCCTCTATCAGTGGGAACAGGGTTTTTAACAACAGAGGCCTTAACACCTTTAGGTCCCTGAGAAACAGTTTCGGGTCTGCCCTAGGACTCTTAAAAAGATACTTATGAGCTTCAGGCACCCTATAGTACCTATCAGGTTTAACAGGAGCAGGAGGCAAAGAATCAGGGTTCAGGGAAGCCTCTGCAAAAACATCTTCCACCACATTCAACACAGGAGGTATAGCTAAGGGCCTATGCTGGGGTAAAAACAAGAATTCCCTAAGCCTTTTCCTGGAATCAGAGTAATCTTGGCCTTCCCATTTAAAGTGCTCCCTCATGGAATGCAGAGTCTCTGAAAATGAGAAATCCTCAGGAGGAGAAGCTGTAAGAGTGGAATCATCCACATCAGAATCAGAATAAGGAGGATACTCCTGCAAGTCTTCCGCAGAAGACTCAGAAGCCTCTGAACACTGTTCAAAACTCTCAAACTCAGGTTCCACCCTAGGCCTCTTATCAGGAGGGGCATAGAACCTCTAATCATAGTAATCAAATCTTCTGCCATTTTAAGCATATGTTTCTTAGGCACAGAACCTGAAGTGCTAGGAGAAGCCCCACTGAAGCTAAACTTGGCCTACCTCTCAAAGAAGTTTTGGAAACAGAAGGAGAGGCTCTAACTACCTTGGGAAGAGAGGGAAGAACAGTTACCTGAGAAGCCCCTCAGCCTGGCCTACCTCCTGAGAAGGCACATCCTGTAACAGTAAAGTCTCTGCCTGAGACTCCAAAGAAACTCCTGGCAAAACCTCTGGCTCCACTGAGCCTTCTAGAGAACCGACGTCCGGGACTGCGGTTCATCAACCCTAGGCTTCGCTGTTTTGTCCTTGCGCTTTTGATCAAAGCGGGCGTCGGAGCATCCGACGGCATTTTATAATTGCAACGCTTCCCAAACACTAACCTGGCACAGTCTAACCTTCTCTTAATAGTGCGTTTGTTAAATCTAGCACAAGAGCGGCATCCAACAACGTCGTGCTCAGGCACTAAACAAGGTATACACAAGGTATGGTAATCCCTATGAGGTATCTGTTTCCCACAAGAAATACAGTTATTCACTTTTCTGACATCCGGTTAAATACTGAGGCAAGAAAAAACCAAAATGTTCTAACGGGTACTTAGCCAACTTTGATTCGGTCTGAAACTCCGACTTCAGAAAATTTCAGAACGCCAACCTGCACTCGCAAAACTGCTTCTGCATCGGACCATGCGGCAAAAAAGACTGAGGATATGACGTCGGTCATGCGCATTAGTACCCTGACGTACTGACGTCAGTCTAATGCACCCTGACCGACGTCAGCCATATACTTTGGTATTCGGGCCGACTGGACAGCGGACTACCCCCAATAGTTAGGACTGCAGCAATGTGGAATGAAGAACATCCAGCATTGGCACAAAATGTTTTTCGGGGTATTCACTCACATCAACAGACACCTCTGCCGGAAACTGGACAGCAGCAAAATCAGACTAACTTTTTAGTCTTCTTTTAGGAGAGATGGCTGTACCTCGGGATTCGGCCATGGTAACCTGGGTCAAAAGCTTAAGATGTTGCCTTTCCAGATAGATGGATTACAAAGACAGTTGGCTGAAGAGTTTTCAGAGCAAAAACCTAACAAAATGGTACAATGGATATGATCATGCATAGCACCTAAAACATAACGGGCACTTCTCGTGTTAACCTTTATGGAGAATCTGCCTCCCATACTGATTTTCCCATCCTGGATGATGAACTTCCAGTAAACAGATTGGGGGGGGGGGCAACAGGGCACTCATCTCTAAATGGCTTGATAGAAACCAGCTCAGCGAAAGACATTCAGACCAACATTCAACCATGATGTTTGGACTGGTTGAAAAAAATCTGAGTATTGAACATGTGTGTATCACTTTTTTTGCCCTACACTTGCAAAAGAAGTATAGGCCTGCCTGACACTAGGAGAAGGTAAAGGCTTTGGTATCCTGGCCTGACATTAGATTATCCTTTACACATGCAATTAATATTGCAAAAGTGATCAGGAAGAACATCTGCACTATCACTACTCACATCTGTGAGAAAACAAACTAAGCTAGAAAGGCCTAACTTACTGGCCAACTTAGAAAGGAATAGAGCTGTAACTACCATAAGCACACCACAAATTTTAAGCAGCTGACCCAAGGGTATTAAAGGGAACCATACCCAACCATGAAAAACTTTAAAAGCAACTAACCCACAAGTATTTAATAAGAAGGAAGTTATATTTATGACTAAAAATCACAAAAAAAGGGCACTGAAAATTCAAGCCCTGGACAGCTCTGGATGTGCGTGATACATCAACAAGACAACTTACCACAGCTGCAAATGGAAATGCAAGGTCACATCAGTATTTTACAGATTAAAACTTTTGGATGATAAAATATCCTTTCTTAAGGGATAAAGTTCAATTAAAATTGCAAATAATTAAAACATGACAACAAGTCTTATAAGGTGAAATAAGTTAAGCCAAGAAAAAGACAGACATGCAGTCTATCTTATTAGAGACAGATGTACAAGCACGCGCAGTATCCTTCCCTACAAAAGTTATATACTCGCCATAATGAAAGCCCTGTGTTGCCAGTTTGTCCTTCCTCAACCAATAGGTTTCAGATCACACTCTGACAGCTTTTTTTCAGACTTAGGATCCTTAGTGTAGGCTCCTCCCCTCACCCATAATTCCCAGCACTACCTCAGATCAAGTATGCCCTTAAATTCTGCAAGAATTACTACTTAAATTCTAAACATGTATTACCAGAAGGCCACATGACTGAGCAAAGGGAATTTCTGCACTGGAGCTGCAACACTATGCAATGCTGTACCAATGGCAGTCCATACAGTCATACCAGAAGCCAAAGGAAGAACACGCTCCATGAAATGGAAGGGGGGGTTGAGAAGGACAGAAACAGACAATGCAGACCTACCATTATGATAAGTACATAACTTTCATATCCAATGCAGTCTTTTCCATCCATTCCTCAGTTGATAGGACACAGTCACCAGCTACTTAGTTCTACAGGTTATCTCAAGTAAGGATGTTCCAGAGGACAATAGAACCAAAAGTCACCCTGTTTATGGAAAGAAAATCCAATTTGTAATGGGAACTGAAAGTACGAACATCAGAACAGGTGGTAGTAAAAGGAAACCAGAAGAGGTGAGAACAGCTCTTGTTCAGTGTGCTTCTGGTGGTATAAGATAGGGTTAAACCTTTCTGTTTATATTACATGTGGGAGATAGTAAATCATGTAGCTAAGGTTAACCTTTGACACACCTTGACCCATCTCTTCCTAAAATGTTTGGTTCAATGACATCAGAAATGTAAATGTCTGAACATCCAATAAATGGAGTATATATTCTCCTTTATTCAAAGAATGTAGAAAGAACACAGATTAAAACTTAGAGTGAAGTCTTCACCTGGAAGGCTGTGCTGAGACCAAATGGCAGGGCTCTGAAATGAAAAGGACTCTCTCAGCTGGAAGCAAAGGAACCTTTCAGAGCATCTGTCCATCCTGATGTGTAGTAGTCAGCAGAAAGGTGAGGACAGACTATCATGGCCATCTGGAACTTTGTGTGTTTGATAAACTGGTTCAAGTGACTGAGATCCACAACTTGTCTTGGGTCATAATTCTTTTTTGGTACTAAAAAAACCAAGAATAAAGTTCCAAACCCTTGCTGGTATTGTGGGACCCTGTTGGATGACTCACTTGTCTAGCAGTTTTTTTCTTCTTCTAATATTACTTTAGAAGACTGAGGGGAGTTCCAAATGAGGACCGTCTCAAGGGTAGCGTGAACTAGCAGTCTCCAATAAGACAGATTGTGCAAGGTCAGGATCCAGAGCTAACAGTTGCAAAACAGGTAGGGCCAAGAGGGATAAAGATATTCACTCTTCAGCCTTCGAGAGAGCTTTCCACTGCCTTAAAGGGAAACGTCCAGAGAGAACTCAAGAACACTCCAGTAGAAGCCAAGGGATTGCCACATCAGCATGATCATGGGCACCACTATGTCTCTGCTTACAGATCGAAGACGGAGCTAAGCTATCCATCACCAAAACTCCCAGGGGAAGAGACAGCTTTGATAGCTTTAGGGTAGAACCCTTATCCCTAGTCTCAATGCCAAAGCTTCGGCTCCAAAATTCTTCCAGCTCCAAGGAAATAGGAGCCATCTGCACCAGAGATGATGCCAGAACTGAAGACTACCACAACCTTGGATCTGACAAACAGTCCAGAAGAGCTTGCTACAACATCCCCAAACCTGGAGGTCGGATCTGGGTAAGAGAAAAGGTCCAAAGCAAAACGGGTCTGAGGGGAGCTGGAGCAACTCCCAAGCGATTCTATCCACATCAGCTTCTGTCAAGCTTCTGATAGACCTCAATGACGAAGATGTGGAATATGGTCTCAAGAATCTCTGTTACGACCTATCCTGCAGAAAAGGTGACCATGGCATGTGAGAGGCCTGATTTGGGAAAAACCTCGGCTCTGGAAAGGGGGGGGGGTCCTGGGCTGAACCGGAATTGGGTCAGACTGTCTAGCTGGATCCAGAGGCTTGAAGTTTCTGCTGTTGGAACCCAAAGATAAAGCAGATGACAAAGAACGATCAGGGGATCGTTTCATCTCCTTTCCCTTGTTTTTTGGCCAGTCACTCATCTCCCTTATGTTTATCTGAAGGTCTTCTTACTCAGTCAGGATGCTCCAGATGCAGATTTGGAAAAGTCATTAGGAACAAACACCCTCAAGCACTAGTTCGTTTAGTCATTTGATCGGACCCCAGTGACTAAATGCCATACAAATAGAGCAATCGTCTTCTAAATGAGCTGCCCCAAACAGTAGAAGCATTTTGTGCAAGAGTCAGAATGTGGTATCTTGTGGAGACAAGCCAAAGGTTTCTAAACCTGTGTAGGCTTTTCAGACAGTCCCCACAAGGAAAAAAGACAGAAAAACACTACCAATAATGGTAACCAGGTAATAAGAAAAAAAGGAGATAGGTATAAAGTTAGAGAATACTAACAATGGTTAAAAAAAAGGATTACTAGACAAAAAAAAAAACTAGTAATAACTGAAGTGCAGATTGCACAAAAGGCCTAGTACACAAGTTTTTTTTTTTTTGGAATTG
Organism: Protopterus annectens; assembly: GCF_019279795.1. Classification (NCBI taxonomy): domain Eukaryota; kingdom Metazoa; phylum Chordata; order Ceratodontiformes; family Protopteridae; genus Protopterus; species Protopterus annectens. The sequence goes on from NC_056729.1 coordinate 1,964,937,826, forward strand.
ACAGAAATGGAAAAGGGAATGCACTATTAAAAGAACAGACTAAAATACCAAGAAAACATCTTAAATATAAATAGCCTGAACCATGAAATCAAATCGCATCAAATGACATCTCAGGTAATGCTGGTGACAAAGGCATTACAGGTAAGAGAAGAGGCTGAGCTACTTATTCCAAGTCTGAAAAAAGTGGCTGAAGTCAGATCAAAGGTTGGATCAGAGACCCATCAGTTGAGGAATGGACAGAAAATACATCAGCTCTACCCAACTGCTGGAAAATGCACATTGACAGAAAAATTACATCACACTGGAGGCCAACTGGGGGGGAAAAAAAAAAAAAAAGATGGTTTCGGTCCTAAGGAAAATGAAAAGGACAGCTGCAGGGCCCACCATGCCCCACATTGAAAGCAAAATGTCAAAACTACCACTTTACAGCAAAACTTGCTGATTACATTACACACATAAGCAACCACAGAAACCTCAACATCACAATGGCTCTCAGTTCTGAGGAATGAAGTCTGAAGGCTCAAATACTAGGCCCAATTAATTTCAAGACATAAAAATATAAAGTCCCATCTATGAACTAGGTGACCCAAGTTCCAGTAGTGGCTCTAACAATGAAGATGGGTGAGGGGATAAAAGTGAAAAAACACATGCCAGTTAAACCACCTGGGGAGGTGCCCGATGGTTCCACACTGCCAATCAACTACTAGTTAGGGGATGCTTACAGATCACAACACAAGGAATTGTAGGTTTTGATCTACCAAGTCAGTGGTGGTAGCTTTCAGAAGCATGTCTGTGGAAACAAGCATGCACACAGAAAGAGTACAAGTAAAACCTCACTGTGAAGGGGTGCCTACATTATCAACTCAAGGTATGGATTACAGCAGAGGATATGAAGGCCTTTCTAATTACTATGTGCTGGCACACGTGATAGTACAGCAGATCTCCACTAGGGTCTGTATGAAGGCTCCTTTGGTCAGCTCTCATCACTGTGCCAAGGATGCCTAGTACAGAGGAATGAATGGGTTCAAGACCATCTGGAGAGTAAATGAAGATCAGCAAGAAAAATAAAAGGAAAAAAGCTCAAGTCCTAAGACCAAAATATAAAGTTATTCTTAAAGGAAGAGAAAGATACTCTTGTAGTATTCTAAAAATAATGTGGGCTAAAGATAACACAATCAATCTTTTTTCAAATGCAGCACACCAACTCATGCAGGTTTACATTAAATGTATTGGCAGAATAGATAAAGGACAGCTATCAGAATTTTTACACTTCGCAAGCAATGAAAAGAAATAAAATTGTAATACAATTCTAAAGACTGCTACCCAGCAGAAAGGAAGTATTTAGCATTAAGTGAGCTCATCTGGTTGTGTACCACAGAAAAGATTTCCAATATCTTTAGAAACCTCTCTTAGAGCTTGCTGACTTACCATGTATCATGTCAGTGAGAAATACATTCTATCTTATTATTTTAGCATTCCAGGCTTTTTTTCCATCATTGCTGCCACACACATTCCTTTAAAGCTCTCTGACACTGAAGTACACTGTACACTACCTTCTCAACTGCTGGTAAAAACAGCTGGAAACAAACATTACAAATGTACAATTTGTTTGCTTGTTTAAACAGACAGGTAAAAAGGGGGAATATATACTCAGTGCTTCCATTTACAACATATACTATAAATATAAAACTTAATGAAAATATCACCTTCCTTGCTATTATGTGATGTAGTTACTTTACAAACCAAAATCATCATATTATATTTTCTCTACTGTATAAATTGTGTTTTAGGGAGTGTGCCTTGTTTCAAAAACTCATCAGTAAAGTACGCAAGTTTGAGATGTGCAAGAATATCAAGCTGCTTTTGTTACATAAACTACAGCTGATTTCCAGTTGACCTGAAAGTGAAACACAAAACTAGCGCTGGTCATTCATACACAATCATAGCACCCAACACTGAAACATATGGATGCCGCTTTAACAGCAATGTTAAAAAAATCTAGTCTATGGGTGTGACTATCACTATAAGTATCAGATGAAACCTGTTACCCTAGATACTACAATGTTAAGCAAATAAAAATATGCACACATGTACAAAATTGTTTAATAAATACACAAACTGAAAGAGAGAGAGACTTAAAAAAACAAACAAAAAAAAAGGATAAAATAACTGAAAATATTAAAACAAAAAAAAAAAAAATGAAAGAGAGACAGGGCATCCATCTTCAGCGGGCCACTCCGGTCTCATTTTCACCATGATGATTTCACTTGACGGCAGGGTAAGTGGCACGGCAAATTAAACCTAATTCAGGCAAGTGTAACAGGTCTGCCTTGGCCAGTCTAGTCATCTAATGATGCACATAATCACACAGAAAAAACATACAAAACCAAATTAATAAAGTCCATCTACCGGCAAATATTGACTTTAGCAAATGAGTTGACATTAATTATGACAGTTGTCTATTTCTTTCTTTTTGCTGTCTGGGGAAAGACTCTTTGGAGAAATGTCATTTCTACAAAATGAATTAAAACAGTCAACTGCCTACACTTGCTATTAAATCATAAATTTCATATACACTTTAGATTCATTTTAACTACCTGTAACTCAAAACACAGCTTGTACAATCAATGTACCACACCATACACTACAAAAAACACTACTGCAACTTGGTCTTAACCAAAATCCTATCTAACTCTCACACACAAACACTAATAAAGCAGAGCTTAAACATAGGCACATTCTCAAAGGCTAAAACACAACAAAAATTTTCAATCAGGACTATGTGCATGTAAAGTAGTGCAGCAGCACACTTATTTTACTGTAAGCTGCATTTTCTGCTCTTTAACATACCCTATTACTTTTAAGTGTCAGTTCAGTTCTAGATCATGGACTCTAACCTCTACTGAAAAGAAATGCATCAGAACAAAAAAGTTCATACTTTACGGGGGAAAAAGTGTTTTAATGGAGACTATTGTTACCACTCATGTTTATGTAACACTATCAGTTTGAAATATTTTGCAAAATAAATGGATAAAATTATACTATTCTGTAAACTGCATGTAAGGAAACAGATGGCTGTGACTTCTTTAGACAAAAAATGGCCTACCAAAGAAAACATGCAAACATTTCAAATGTCACAGTATAAGCATCTTTCATAGAGATTTCGTTAGTCCACTATCTTCAGTGGATATTAAACAGTCATATTTATGCAACAAACAAAAAACACATGTTCAAATGTAATAAGAGATACTGACAGGATGGCAGCAGGCAACAAGACAAAGAACAGCAGTGTGACAGAATGCAGTCACAAGTAGACCTTTGAGGAAGAGCTCTCAGTTACAGTTCTAGCTTTTGAGCTCTTGCAAATGTTCTCCCTCAGTGAGTGCAGTCAGCTATAAATAAAATAAAACCAGATTGCACAAACCCACTATAACTGCAGTGTAGGCAAGTATCAGTTTTTAGTAGTGAAAAATTGTACATAAGCACTTGATGAAACTCCATAAACATATATATCAACCATCGCAATGTGCACATACCACAGCTGTAAGTTACAACCTTTGGGCTGCAGTACAACACTAAACGTTTTTCAGAAATCCAAAAAGGGAGACTGGGTACCTGCCCTAAGCTTTCTGCAGAAATCCAAACAATACGGCTATGGGTGGGTATTCACACTGCCGCAAGGCTCTCCCCCCACCCCCTTCAAGATGCACTGACAAGTTGGGTATACTGGAACAGATCTGCAATCTTTTCTTTAGGGAGAAACCCAGCAACAGAATTAATGAAATGTAAGCATACTTCCAAGAGATTCGTAAAACAGATGAGGGTGGGTGAGGGTGACAGTTCACAGATCTCATCCACACTACAGCTCCAATGTCTGACCTGATTCTGAAGAACACATTTAGCTTATACAGGCATGTGTACATGCACATTTTCTTGTCCAAGCTGCACGTCATAATACTTCCCAACTTGAAACAGTCTGCAGAGGTGACAGCAGCCATTGTGAAGCGTTTCCACACAGACCAGCAGTTGGTGTAATCAGATACATACATTATAGCCTCTCACTTAATATTCCCTTGATACGTATGGTCAAACATATTCAGCACATTGCTAGTGTATCTAACACAAAAGTGATGAACAATGAATAACCTTTTTGCACAAGTGACATTAGTAGACAGAGTCTTGCAGTACTTGGGCTTCTTTTAAAGAATGCCCTCAACTGACAAGTAGAATTCCTCATTGTGACGCACTGATCTGTGTCAAGAGATCTTGAATATGTAATTTACTTGAACATTTAATTTAAACTGAGTCAATTTCAGGAATACCCAAGAGATGTGCAACCAGCCCCCTTTATAGATTTTACAGACATTCTAAGGACAGTCTTGTATCAATTTATGCCTTGACAGTACCCTTCCTCAGACTGCACTGCATTCTCTAAGATGACCATACCAGTCAATCCCAGAGCAAATTTATAAATATCCATCTACTGTGTTAAAATGAAGACACTGAGTCACACTGCTTAACACGCAGGAGAGGAGGCATGGAAGGCAGCGAGTTACAAGCGACTTTACACAATCGCAAAATAAGCTTCTAGATCCAAGGCTACCAGTGATTTAATTTATAAGCCAAAATCCTCATGTAGTCAATTCATCTATTTTTTGTGTAGCTTTATGTGCAACACTGCTTGCCACAGATTTCAAAGGCCTATGGCATTGTACACCATTTTTTCTCCCCCATAGCGAGACTTTCTAGTGTAGTAGCTAGGTTCTGTGAATGGGAAAGGTGTAGTAAAATTATAGTTTGTCTTTCTTAATTGGTTAAGGTGCATATCTTGAGTGCCATGAAGATTATTTTTGTACTTCTTGCTCCTGCTGCCGTCTTTCCTCTTCAACTAAATGAGCAATTCATTCCACCACTAGGGGCAACATTCAGCCAAGAGGACCATAATTAAGGCAGAAATGCCTGCATCCCCATGCATGTTCAAATGGTGTGTGCAATGGGCAGACTGTGCTTATGCCTCATTTCCACAAAAATGTTGCTAGCAAGCATCAGTGCCCACCAACCTTTAAGCGCAGAAGTGGTTTACCTGGTTTCTTCTAGTAAAATCGCATTTCCATGGGTACTCTAGTACCTGCAACCCTCCCCCCCAAGATAAGCAACCACCCTCATCCTCCTCTCTCACCCTCCCACATCCCCCTGGGACGGAGCTGCAAACAGAGCTCCATCCATCTGAACCAGGCTTGAAAATATAGTAGCTTGAAAATATAATAACTAGAAAATATACTAAGATTTTCGCTTTTTAAAAAAATTATTTCTAATGATTTTACACACGGGACAGGTGGGTTTAAGGTCTACACTGGATGGTGGGTGCTGACTATTTTGGCTGCAGTGATATAGTCAGCAGTATGGTCTGGGTTTAATGTCTAGCTTTGGAGGCTCTAACTGAAGTGCCTGGAATTCTATTTTTGCTTTCATTTTTGTATATTTTATTGATTTAAGGAAATTCCACAATTCTCGTAGTCGAACTGAGCGCGAGTAACTCACAAAATGCATTCTTTAATAACTATAAACAATATATACATAAAGCGCTTTTGTCCCAAATAAAACAAGACTTCATCAGATCTGATGAAGTGTCGCTTTATTCATGACAAAAGCACTAATCCCTTTTTGTCATTTGGATATATTTTTGATGTATATATCTATTATTATTTAAAAAAAAAAAAAAACACTGAGCTGCGCTCTGTTAGACTACGAGGTTTGCATCATTTCCTTGCATTTTTGTGTTCTTGGTTTTGTTTTTAGTGGACTTCTTGACTCTATTGATGTCAGGGTCTTTACTTTATGTACTTCATGTACATCTTCAAAATGTATATATGTAAGCGAGTGTCTATGCCTGCTGCCTGTGTGCATGTACCTATACATCAGTGCTTGAGAGTATATTGACATCTGTCCATCTACACGCACACACACATTATATATACACATATATACACACACATATATATATATATATATATATATATATATATATATATATATATATATATATACACACACATATATACACACACACATATATATATATATATATATATATATACACACACACACACATACACACACACACATACATAGATAAATGTAGACACACACGAACAGTCATGTATTGGAGATGCTTATCTTGCTCATTTAATTTTTGTTATATGGCAAATTTAGGGTTTCACAGAGTTTAGTGTAGGGTGCTCCAATAGGTTCTAAGCCATTGATTGAATCCAAGTCACCTGGCATTTATCCCTCTGTCAGTTGAGCTGGTTTTAACTGCATTTTATATTGTTTTTTAGGGTGATGCACAAGTGTGTGTACTTATTCACTAATTTATGTAATGTTGCGGTTTGTGCGTTACAGTGTCGAGGAAAAATTTATCACAGAAAGTGGAACTGTACTCACTCAAGTCACGTTACGTGAACCCTGCAGCTCTCACACCCCTTTATCTCCACTTCATCCTTCCTTATCTCATCATCCCCCTACATACTGCATCTCATCCAACTTAGTTCTCTTCTCCTTGCATCTCTCGCACTATTCTGCTCCTCCTACCTTTGCATGCCTCTCACATCTGTCTTCTCCACATGGTATCCTTTCCTGCAACTATTCTCACTTGCCTAGTCTGTCTTCAAACCTCTCTATATAACATGCCGCTATTCTTATAGCACAAGCCATCTCATCCTGGTCAGAAATTTATGGATAAGAGGTAGCCATAATGCCCAATTCCATATTTCCATCCATGTTTTAACATTGTAAACTGCTTCTTGAAACGAATGTTGTGGCACATTCTTGCCTCTATAAATATGTGTGCATTTGCTTTTTAGCATATCCTTGCATCTCTAAATACATTTTCATTTATGTGATCCTACTCGCCCAGGCCATACCTGCAAATGGTCCACTGAAATCAATGCATTGCCCCAATAAACAAATATAAAGAAATACAATAAATAAATTTAGTTTATGGCTTGGGTGTTTTTTCTGGTTGTGCACTGATGCAATATTAATATAGTTCTGAATTACATAAGAGAATTATTACATTTCAAAGGCAGGTACTAGGCTATTGACCCTAGGGCCTATATAAGCCTAGCCAAAAAGGTACCTTGGCTTTCCCCACCCAAGAAAATTATTTTCCTGTACCCCTATCGAGCAGCGCCACAGAAGTGATCCCGGGGTGAATTTCCTACTTCCCATCCGGTCATCAAGATTTTTCTCTAAGAGTGCGAATTAGGAGCTTTGTTTGATATAGACAGGTAGTTTGTTACAGAGTATGGGAAGTCTCTGGGACAAAAATCTACCCCTTCAGCATGTTCTGTTTATTGCGCTGACAAGGTTTAGGTCCCTAGAGCGTGTAGCTTGGAGGGGATTGGGATTTCTTTAAGTGGAGCATGTCCAACAGCTCTGGGTTTGACATAGCTTTGTATGTTAGGCAGAGATAGCCTCGTAGTAGGCGATAAGCGACGGAGTAAAGCTGGAGTTTTTTGAAACGGTCTGAGTAGGGCATCTGTCTGAGGCTGGTAATCCTCTTTGTGAGGCATTTCTGCGGCCTTTCTAGTTATTGTAGATGTGTTGTAAGATACATACCAAAAGAAGCGATGTACTCCGAGTGATTAGTAGTGGGCAACGACTGCCTCTTTTCCTGGATGAAAAAGCTTTTGTGATGAGGTGTGCCACGTAGGGTTTCCTGACTACTGTGGCGATGTGATTATGAAAGGAGAGACTATTGTCCACCTGTGTCCCAAGGTCTCTTAGCACCCTTTTGGTGTTAGGCTACCGCCTATGTGGTAGTTCATGGGTACAGAGTCTTTACCAAAGGGGATGACAATGCACTTTTTGGCACTGAGCTTGAGGCCATGGCTTTGACACCAGGCATCTGTCTCAGTGAGGCTCTTTTGTAGGATGTCCACATTGTTAGGAGTTTCAATTATGGCTCCTAGTTTGCAGTCATCTGCGAACTTCATTAGCCAAAGACCTGTGTTAGCCTGTACTTCAGAGAAGTAGATACCAAACAGGAGAGGACTCAGGACAGAACCCTGTGGTACTCCACTTGTCACTGGTCTGAAGTCAGCTTTGGAGTCAGCTACTTTCACAGTGTGGGTTCTGTCAGTGAGCCAGCTGGCAACCCATCATGTGACATAGGGATTTATACCTAGTTTAGGGAGTTTATCTATAATTCCACACTGGGGGGTGGTGTGGAAAGCCTTGGTGAGATCTAGATAGGCTGTGTGAACCATCTTCCCCTCATCTATGGCTTTGGTGACTGCTTCAAAGAAGTCAATCAGGTTTAGGAGACATTATCTGCCTTTTACAAACCCGAACTGGGTGGGGTCCAGAGTTTGGAGATTTCCAATATCTGTTTATATTTGTATCATATTTGTACATCAGTGTATTTTGCGGCGCTGCTAGAATGCCCATTTCTGTTTTACATGCAGGTTATGTGGGCTTGTTTAATAGTGTTGTGTATGCTGTGGTGTTTTTCTATGTCATAGTCAATCTTTTGGAAGAAAGGAGTAAATTTCACAGAAAATGGAATTTGTTGGAAAATAATTTTTTTTTTGGGGGAAAATTTTTGGGGGAAAAGGGCAAAAAAAATTTTTTTGGGGGGAAAATTTTTTGGGGGGGTTTTTTGGGGGTTTGGGCGGAACCCTTTTTTTGGGGGGTTTTTTAAAAATTTTTTTTTTTTTAAAAAAAGAGGGGGTTTTTTTTTTGGGGGGGGGGGGGGAAAAATTTTTTTTTTTTTTGGGGGGTTTTTTTTGGGGTTTGGAAAAAATTTTTCCCCTTGGGGGGCCCTTTTTTTTAAATTTTTTTTGGAAAATTTTTTGGGTAAAATTTTTTTGGGGTAAACCCTTTTTTTTTTTTGGGGGGGTTTTTTTTTTAAAATTTTTTTTTGGGGTTTTTTTTTTTTAAAAATTTTTTGGGAAAAAGGGTTTTTAAAAATTTTTTTTAAAAAAAAAAGGGGGTTTTTGGAAAAAAATTTTAAAAAAAAAAAAACCGGGGGTTTTTTTTAAAAAAAAGGGTTTTAAAAGGGAAAAAAATTTTTTTTTTTTAAAAAAAAAAACCCCCCCCCCCAAAAATTTAAAAATTTTTTTTAAATTTTTAAAAAAAAAAAAAAAGGGGTTAATTTTTTTTAAAATTTTTGGGGTTTAAAAAAAATTTTTTGGGGGAAAATTTTTCCTTTAAAAAATTTGGGGGGGGCCGGGTTTAATTTTTTTAAATTTTTTTTTAACCTTTTTTCCTTCCAAAACCCTTTTTTAAAAAAACCCTTTTTTTTTTTTTTCCCTTTGTTTT